>NC_133389.1:28867500-29094285 GCF_047511655.1 Castor canadensis | reverse complement strand
ATAAAAAATTATATTCATTTTAGAGAGCTCATTCAAGTATCTGCATAGAGTTCCAAAAATACCATTAACGATCCATCTGTTTTTCACTACACACCTATTAGAATAGTTAAAATAAATAAGTAAATAAAAAACTATTGCCAGTGCCAGAGCTAGCAAGGGTGTGTAGAAGTGAATCTCTCATAAGTTATTGGTAGGAGTGTAAAATTGTACAGCCACTTAAAAAATTTGGCTATTTCTTATAAAAATTAAGCACACTCTGAAAACACATGACCCAATAATTATGCTCCTGGACTTTCATTTTAGAGAAATGAAAATTTATATTCAGGAAAAAACTTGTAGATGATGCTCACAGTAGTTTTGTCAGAATCCCAAACTGGAATAGACTACCTCAAATATCCTTCAATGAGTGAGGAAATAAATACACTGTGGTAATCCATAGCATGGAATACTATTCAGCAATAAAAGGGAACTATCAATATAAATGTAGGAACATGAATGAATATCAAGTTGATTATATTGAATTAAAAAGAAAAAAGCCAACATAAAAATGTTGTACACTCCATGACTCCATTTACAGAACATTCTTGAAATGATAAAACTATAGGAATGGAGAACAGATCAGTGACTCCCAGGTGTTGACAAAGGAGCAGATACGAGGAGGGACTTCCTTCACTGACAGAACAGTTCTGTATATTTGCTAAAGCTCCATATGAAAGTTATTAATGGAGATCAGTTTTCTTAGTGGTGACTACATTTTTGTGCAGCTCTTAACTGAGAATGAAGTGAAATTCTAGGGTGCATACCCTGTTGCTATTGGTGGAGTCAAAGTAAAGGAGTATCATAATATCCATCCAACTTAAGAATGCCATGAAAGGATTTTAAACATTCCCAAGCAAGAAAAATTTCAAAGTCACCCAGAAAGCTTTCCAAGGTTAGTGCTTCCCATTCCACTCTAGGATATGAGCCAGGATGGTGGTTATAAACACCTGTGTCTTTACAAGACCAAAATGCCTATGTTTGCATGTACCAAGAGCTAAATTATTGAAAAAAAATAAAACCAACTTTTCTCTTTTCACATCTTTATCTACTCTAGATTTTTACAACAAATTCAATTATAAATTTAAGTAGATGATAAAATGGATTTTTTGCCACAAATTATCTAATTTTGAAAGTAATAATTGTTTTATATCTGATATTTTATGGATTTCAAGGGAATTTGTACCATTATGTCTGAGGGTAGACAACCATGTATTGTGCACAGCTGGTACATCATCTTGATTAACCTTGTAGCACCCTGCAAACTAAAGTTTGTTTTCACTCCTGTTAAAGAAGCTGTGCCCCTGAAGCAATCTGGACTTTCCCTTGACTACAAGAGTCAAAATGTGGTTGGTATGGGATGTAACTGAAAGAATATGAACTTTAGGAAGGTTTATTTCAGTTCTCAGCAATGCAATTGAAGCTATGTGTTCCTGCAAATCTTGTAAATCTTTAAGATCTTAGTTGCTTTGTCTACACAAAGTTCTACACAAGGCTGATATTTAAATGAAAAACCTGTCTATGTGGCAACCTTGAAATATAGGCACTTCATACTTTTTTCAATATAGTGAATACAGAACCTAGTCTGTAATTGGTCATGGGGTCTTTTAATATACTTTTCATGTGAAAAAAATGATGTAATATGGAAGTAGAAGGTCGTTTTGGGAGCTAGGAAGATGGTGTGTCATAAGGAGGCAAAGGTGGAAGCCATGAGGTGAATTAGGAAGATGTTTGTTTCCATGAGAAGTAATAAAGGTACAGGAATAGAAAAAGATGAAGAATGGGTGCTAGTTCATAAAAGGTAGCCAGGGATGGCAGCTCTGAGGCAGATTCAATATTTGAGAAAAGACTGAGTTAAGTAAGAGAGTAAAAGTACTTCAGGTTTTGAATTAGACAGTTATAGATGGGATGAAAAGAAATAGATGCAGAAAGAATACAGTAGAGCTGAGCAGGACTACAGGTCTCCCAGGCGGGCTCGGGAAGGCAGTCGGGGGTTCCCGCTCCTTCCGAGGAGCATTCCAGGAGCCCTGTCTCTTCCCGCATGTCCTGCTGGCTGCGGCGGCGGCGGCGGCGGCGGAAGGAGCCCCGCTTGGAGCCAGAATACACGGGCATCTTGGAATACACTCTGCCCCAGTAAATGCGGCCCCTTGCTCGGGTCCTTCCTCTGCCTCTGCCGCTCGATCTTCCTCTCCGTCTTGGTCTTCCTCTTCCCCTTCGTGGAGCCAAGACGGCGCTGCCGCTCCCAGTGCGTGGAAGGGGAGCTGGCGTGGAGGGCGGGAAGGGGACTGCAGCTGGCCTGCGCCCCGGGGAAGGGGAGTGCCGGCGGCGGCATCGCCGCGGCCGCGCTGGACACCTTCTCCAGCTTGGCCGCATCGGCTTCGGCCGGCTGCGGCTTCTGGGGCTCCTCGTGTCCCTTCACCTTAGGCAATTTCCCCAGCAAGTCGGAGTCTCGGGGGCCGCTTTGGGAGGCACCTCTTGTCGGCTGTGTCTCTGCCAGTGTAGAAGTGGCAGAAGTTTTGCCAGGCGCCTTCTTTTTCTTCGGGGGCTCCTCATAGTGTAGGCAGGCCTGAAAAGACGAGGCGGGCTCCTGGAATTCTTTCTCGGTGCTTGGGCGTGGCCGGAGCCCGGGCCCTTCGTGGGAGGCCTGGGTTCCGCCTACTGCAGAGATGTCCGCTGGAGCAGCGGGTCCGGGCTCCCGCGGGGATGTGGACGGGTGCCGGGCCACCTGAGGGGCCCCGCGGAGCCCCCCCGAGGGGCCTGAAGCCTGAGGAAGTCTGAGGAAGGAGCTGGTGCCTCTCTGGGGCGCTTCCTCCCGTGCTCTGTCGCGCCCTCGGGACTGGGAGCTCGCTTGCCAGGGGGCCCGAGCTCCCGCTGCGCGTCCGTTTCCCCGTGCTGCCGCCGCCCAGGAAGAGCATCTGCGGGGCGCTCGCCAGGAGCGACCCGGTGCTCAGGCCGCGCCTCGCGATCCAGCAGAGCCAGGATCTTCCAACGGGCGGCCAGCTCCTTGGCCAAGCTGCCCACGAGCTGGTGTTTGCGCAAGCCCCTCACCGTCTTTCGGACGCCGGTGTCGGCCAGGATGTCCCCTGTCATGGGCAAGACGGAGAGCCTCTCCAAGCACTGGCGGAGCTCGCGAGGGTCGTGGGCGTGGGTGGCCAGGCGCGCCTGCAGCTTCTGCACCGTCTGGCGAGCCCACTGGGCCGCCATCCCGCCGATGGGCGCTGGCGCGCAGCGGTGCCGGGTGGGGTGGGCGCTTTGGGCGGCCTCCGCACGGGAGCTTGGTGGAGTTCGCTGGGAGTCGCTCCTGCGGCGGCGAGCTGGGCGGCAGGTGGGCCCTGGGGCGTGCCAGGTACGGTGGTGGGGTTCAGCACCGGGAAGTGGGGTGGAGGAGGGAGGTGCCACCCGGTGTGCGCAGGCCGGTGTCCTCGGTGTCCTCGGCGACGGTAAAGGCTGCGGCGGCACGGGCGGGCGGCCTGGTGCACGGAGCCGGGAGACAGGCCTGTGGCGGCGGCAAGCAGCTGCGCGGTGGGGTGTGCTGTCCCTCAAGCAAAAGAGCCCCGGGCGTCCAGGCCCAGGCCGGCCTATATAGCCAGCAGGCCCCGCCCCCTGCGGGGCGGAGCCTGTGAGCCACGCCCTCGACGGACACCTGTGAGGCCCCGTTCCTGGACCCGCGGCTGATGCCTGCCTCGGGAGTCCCCAGGGACCCAGGGGGTTCCCCTCCGCTTCCACTACCCCACTGCCACTGCTGGTGTCACCTAGTCACCGCCAGTGGATTGAGCCATCGCCAGTGACCACCCCAGCTCCAGCTTCCTGGAGTTCCCTCTCCCCTTTTACAGAGGAGGAAGCCCAAAGCCCAGCTGGGTCAAGGGGGTTGGGGGTGGGGAGGAGAGGTCCACTTCCGTTGCAGGCAGCCCACCTAAGAGGACTCGCTACGGGAAAGGGAACTGAATCCCAATTGCCCTGCGGTCCCCTTGTGAACCGGGGAATGGAGGCCCAGAGAGGCAAGGGAATGGATGTGTCCCCAACACCCAGAAGCTGAGACCCTGAAGGGCAAGGGGAGGGTCTTCCGTGTCCGCTGTGCGTCCCTAGGCGTCATCACTTCTATTCCTTCCGAGTGAAGGAGGGAAGGGAACGACCACCGTTTGTGAGGACCCTGAGGGTCAGCAGTGGGGCCTGAGTCAGAAGAGGCCAGGGAAGACACCCCAAGGGGCATGAGGACCTTCGCCCCCACCCCGGAAAGAACTCCATGCCACTGCCCTGGAGGTGTACTTCCTCCCAGTCCTCCCTGAAGTTGTGGGCCAGAAGTGGGTCTCACCCAGTTTCACCCCAGAGGATCAGAGCCTAGCAGGTCTCCGGAAGTGCACCTGGCCTCACCTCTCTCCAAGAAACTGGCAAAGAGCAGGGTGGGTCTGCTTTTTTTTTTTTGTGCCATTTCGTCTTTCCAGCTCTCTGCAGCCATTCTTCCCTGCAGACAGTCAGCCAGTTAGCCAGTTCCTTGCATCTTTCTGATGCCACTCTGCAGCGGTCGGCCTGGGCCCGTGTTCACCATCCATGGGTATTACCACCCGCTCACCCCCTTCCTCCCCGACCACACCGCCCCCCCATCCCTCCCCCGGCCTCACTAAATCCCTTCCCTTTGGTGTTAAGGACACCCCAAACTTAGATTTGGTTAGATCCGAAAGGCACCGACGACGGCTGTCACCGTTTGGCTATCCATACTCTGAGTGACATAAGTTTGAGGTTCTAACGTGGTGCCCTGTGCCTGCTGCTCACTGATCAAGTGTGCGTGAACCAACGTGGGCGTCCTGAGAGTGGGCAAGATGATCATGATCCCTAAGAGAAAAGAGGAGAGGAGAGGACCTCCCTCTCCATCCGGACCCTCCCAAGTACACACAGGTGTTTACCAAAAGTGTGTATATGGGCGAGTCCTCTCTCATCCTTTCCCTTCTCTCTCTTGTTTCCTTTGTTGGTTTGTTCGCTTGCTTGAATGGCTGGATGGATGCATGGATGGATGGTGGTTTTGGAGACAGGACCTGTAGTCCAGGCTGGCCTTGAACTTCCTATCCTGCTGGCTACTCCTCCCCAGCACACCCGTGATGCCCTCTAGGCACTTTTTGTCTGTCCTTCTGTCTGTCCAGAGCTTGTTGACACGGAGAAGATGGAAGCGGGCTCTCAGGCAGCAGGGCAATCTTCTGAGACTGGTCTGGAGAGCATATTTGGTCCTCTCTGCTTGGTCCTGCCTCACGCCCTGTGGGCAGCAACACGGGAGGCTGGCCCTCGCCGACCCAATCTTGACGGACCCTGCTAGGCCGATTGCTCCAGGGGCCCTGGTCTGCTTTCCCGTGGCCGCTGGCTGCAGAGGTTGTGCTTTGGCCCGCTGAGATTCTCCCATACTGCAGTCTCTCCCTCTACAAGTAGCACCCCCCCCGCTGAATGGCCACGTTTTCAATGTGCACCTCTTACCTCTCCTACAAGTTGTATCTGCCCACCCAGTGCCTAGCAACGTGTGGTCATCGGCTGTAACACACCAAGCGTGTTATCCTTTAGACTTTATTCATTCCACAGGGCAAACGCTGGACTGCCACAGTTTGCACTTTCATTACACAGAGCATCTTTGAACTCTATCAGAGTTTTGTGCCTCCCTCTCCCTCCCTTCCTCCCGCCTTTCCCCTCTCCCTTCCTCCCTGGTTCCCTCCCTGTGTTGTTTCTGTTGTTCTTGTGGTTGTTGAGATGATCTGGCTTCCTAGGTCCCCAGTCCAGTGCTGAGTCCCTCAGCACAAGGGTTTCCCTCTCAGCCACCCCAGTAGCTGGGGGTCCAGGTGCGTGCCACCATCCTGGGCTTGCTCTTGCTTTCTTCGCTGCCAGCCATCAGCCCACCCACCACCCCCAAAACTCCCCCCCCAGCCCCCCCCTCCGTTCCCCTGGGTGGCACAGGTTTTATTGCTTTCATCTGTGCGTCGTGCAGTTGAGGCGTGTGCTTCATACACTGGCCTGAGGATGTGTGTTGAAGGAGGCCTGGCGTCGTGTGAGATTGCAAACCGAACTCAGTCATCAGCTAGCCAGTGCGCCCTGGCGCCACCGCCCCTTTAAGTTAGCCCGTTGAGGAGAGCGCCTAGCGCCTATGGGAGCCAGAAGAAAAGCGGAAGGAAGCCGCGAAGATGAGGGATGCCGGGTCCCACGCTGGAGACCTTCGGGCTGCGGGGTGAAGGGGATTGGGAGCCTGAGAGCTCATCGTCCCCACACCCACCCGCCACCCCGCGGGGGAAGACTCAGGGTGAAGTCCTCCTGAAGTCTCACTGAGAGGAGTGTCCTGAGTTCATGGCCGGTAGGATCTGCTCTTGCAGTGCTTGTAATCTCTAAGCGTCTTGGCCATGAGCGGGGCAGCTTTCTTGGCTGTAGCTTTCCTGGTGTTGGCCGCCAGCACGGAGGGAGCGGGAGCGGGAGCCCTTGCGGCGCTCCCAGAGGCACAGGCTGGTCTCTGAGCACCTGGATTCCCGCTGGCGCTGCTGGCACCGCTGAAGCTGCTGCCTGTGCGGGATGGGGCTGTTGCCCCTGGCGACTTCTGCTGCCACCCGGCAATCTGGTCAGGTGGCTGGGCCAGAGGATTGAAGAGGATCATCTATGTCTGTCGGCCGTGGGCCTTCTTGGCCTGTGCAGATTGGATCCTGGCGGCCACTGCCTGGAGTCGCTGCTCTCGGGCCTCGCGAAGCCGCAGGTACATCTCGCGCCAGGACTCTCGCTCCCGCGGCGTTTCCCCCTTAAAGTCTTTGCTGCAACGCCTTCCTCCACAAGCGGTCTGTCTGTTCCACCGGAACGTGGCGAGACTTCTGCGTGCGCCAGAGCTGAGCAGGACTACAGGTCTCCCAGGCGGGCTCGGGAAGGCAGTCGGGGGTTCCCGCTCCTTCCGAGGAGCATTCCAGGAGCCCTGTCTCTTCCCGCATGTCCTGCTGGCTGCGGCGGCGGCGGCGGCGGCGGAAGGAGCCCCGCTTGGAGCCAGAATACACGGGCATCTTGGAATACACTCTGCCCCCAGTAAATGCGGCCCCTTGCTCGGGTCCTTCCTCTGCCTCTGCCGCTCGATCTTCCTCTCCGTCTTGGTCTTCCTCTTCCCCTTCGTGGAGCCAAGACGGCGCTGCCGCTCCCAGTGCGTGGAAGGGGGAGCTGGCGTGGAGGGCGGGAAGGGACTGCAGCTGGCCTGCGCCCCGGGGAAGGGGAGTGCCGGCGGCGGCATCGCCGCGGCCGCGCTGGACACCTTCTCCAGCTTGGCCGCATCGGCTTCGGCCGGCTGCGGCTTCTGGGGCTCCTCGTGTCCCTTCACCTTAGGCAATTTCCCCAGCAAGTCGGAGTCTCGGGGGCCGCTTTGGGAGGCACCTCTTGTCGGCTGTGTCTCTGCCAGTGTAGAAGTGGCAGAAGTTTTGCCAGGCGCCTTCTTTTTCTTCGGGGGCTCCTCATAGTGTAGGCAGGCCTGAAAAGACGAGGCGGGCTCCTGAATTCTTTCTCGGTGCTTGGGCGTGGCCGGAGCCCGGGCCCTTCGTGGGAGGCCTGGGTTCCGCCTACTGCAGAGATGTCCGCTGGAGCAGCGGGTCCGGGCTCCCGCGGGGATGTGGACGGGTGCCGGGCCACCTGAGGGGGCCCCGCGGAGCCCCCCCGAGGGCCTGAAGCCTGAGGAAGTCTGAGGAAGGAGCTGGTGCCTCTCTGGGGCGCTTCCTCCCGTGCTCTGTCGCGCCCTCGGGACTGGGAGCTCGCTTGCCAGGGGGCCCGAGCTCCCGCTGCGCGTCCGTTTCCCCGTGCTGCCGCCGCCCAGGAAGAGCATCTGCGGGGCGCTCGCCAGGAGCGACCCGGTGCTCAGGCCGCGCCTCGCGATCCAGCAGAGCCAGGATCTTCCAACGGGCGGCCAGCTCCTTGGCCAAGCTGCCCACGAGCTGGTGTTTGCGCAAGCCCCTCACCGTCTTTCGGACGCCGGTGTCGGCCAGGATGTCCCCTGTCATGGGCAAGACGGAGAGCCCTCTCCAAGCACTGGCGGAGCTCGCGAGGGTCGTGGGCGTGGGTGGCCAGGCGCGCCTGCAGCTTCTGCACCGTCTGGCGAGCCCACTGGGCCGCCATCCCGCCGATGGGCGCTGGCGCGCAGCGGTGCCGGGTGGGGTGGGCGCTTTGGGCGGCCTCCGCACGGGAGCTTGGTGGAGTTCGCTGGGAGTCGCTCCTGCGGCGGCGAGCTGGGCGGCAGGTGGGCCCTGGGGCGTGCCAGGTACGGTGGTGGGGTTCAGCACCGGGAAGTGGGGTGGAGGAGGGAGGTGCCACCCGGTGTGCGCAGGCCGGTGTCCTCGGTGTCCTCGGCGACGGTAAAGGCTGCGGCGGGCACGGGCGGGCGGCCTGGTGCACGGAGCCGGGAGACAGGCCTGTGGCGGCGGCAAGCAGCTGCGCGGTGGGGTGTGCTGTCCCTCAAGCAAAAGAGCCCCGGGCGTCCAGGCCCAGGCCGGCCTTATATAGCCAGCAGGCCCCGCCCCCTGCGGGGCGGAGCCTGTGAGCCACGCCCTCGACGGACACCTGTGAGGCCCGCGTTCCTGGACCCGCGGCGATGCCTGCCTCGGGAGTCCCCAGGGACCCAGGGGGTTCCCTCCGCTTCCACTACCCCACTGCCACTGCTGGTGTCACCTAGTCACCGCCAGTGGATTGAGCCATCGCCAGTGACCACCCCAGCTCCCAGCTTCCTGGAGTTCCCTCTCCCCCTTTTACAGAGGAGGAAGCCCAAAGCCAGGCTGGGTCAAGGGGGTTGGGGGTGGGGAGGGGAGGTCCACTTCCGTTGCAGGCAGCCCACCTAAGAGGACTCGCTACGGGAAAGGGAACTGAATCCCAATTGCCCTGCGGTCCCCTTGTGAACCGGGGAATGGAGGCCCAGAGAGGCAAGGGAATGGATGTGTCCCCAACACCCAGAAGCTGAGACCCTGAAGGGCAAGGGGAGGGTCTTCCGTGTCCGCTGTGCGTCCCTAGGCGTCATCACTTCTATTCCTTCCGAGTGAAGGAGGGAAGGGAACGACCACCGTTTGTGAGGACCCTGAGGGTCAGCAGTGGGGCCTGAGTCAGAAGAGGCCAGGGAAGACACCCCAAGGGGCATGAGGACCTTCGCCCCCACCCCGGAAAGAACTCCTGCCACTGCCCTGGAGGTGTACTTCCTCCCAGTCCTCCCTGAAGTTGTGGGCCAGAAGTGGGTCTCACCCAGTTTCACCCCAGAGGATCAGAGCCTAGCAGGTCTCCGGAAGTGCACCTGGCCTCACCTCTCTCCAAGAAACTGGGCAAAGAGCAGGGTGGGTCTGCTTTTTTTTTTTTGTGCCATTTCGTCTTTCAGCTCTCTGCAGCCATTCTTCCCTGCAGACAGTCAGCCAGTTAGCCAGTTCCTTGCATCTTTCTGATGCCACTCTGCAGCGGTCGGCCTGGGCCCGTGTTCACCATCCATGGGTATTACCACCCGCTCACCCCCTTCCTCCCCGACCACACCGCCCCCCCATCCCTCCCCGGCCTCACTAAATCCCCTTCCCTTTGTGTTAAGGACACCCCAAACTTAGATTTGGTTAGATCCGAAAGGCACCGACGACGGCTGTCACCGTTTGGCTATCCATACTCTGAGTGACATAAGTTTGAGGTTCTAACGTGGTGCCCTGTGCCTGCTGCTCACTGATCAAGTGTGCGTGAACCAACGTGGGCGTCCTGAGAGTGGGCAAGATGTCATGATCCCTAAGAGAAAAGAGGAGAGGAGAGGACCTCCCTCTCCATCCGGACCCTCCCAAGTACACACAGGTGTTTACCAAAAGTGTGTATATGGGCGAGTCCTCTCTCATCCTTTCCCTTCTCTCTCTTGGTTTCCTTTGTTGGTTTGTTCGCTTGCTTGAATGGCTGGATGGATGCATGGATGGATGGTGGTTTTGGAGACAGGACTGTAGTCCAGGCTGGCCTTGAACTTCCTATCCTGCTGGCTACTCCTCCCCAGCACACCCGTGATGCCCTCTAGGCACTTTTTGTCTGTCCTTCTGTCTGTCCAGAGCTTGTTGACACGGAGAAGATGGAAGCAGGCTCTCAGGCAGCAGGGCATCTTCTGAGACTGGTCTGGAGAGCATATTTGGTCCTCTCTGCTTGGTCCTGCCTCACGCCCTGTGGGCAGCAACACGGGAGGCTGGCCCTCGCCGACCCAATCTTGACGGACCCTGCTAGGCCGATTGCTCCAGGGGCCCTGGTCTGCTTTCCCGTGGCCGCTGGCTGCAGAGGTTGTGCTTTGGCCCGCTGAGATTCTCCCATACTGCAGTCTCTCCCTCTACAAGTAGCACCCCCCCCCCCCGCTGAATGGCCACGTTTTCAATGTGCACCTCTTACCTCTCCTACAAGTTGTATCTGCCCACCCAGTGCCTAGCAACGTGTGGTCATCGGCTGTAACACACCAAGCGTGTTATCCTTTAGACTTTATTCATTCCACAGGGCAAACGCTGGACTGCCACAGTTTGCACTTTCATTACACAGAGCATCTTTGAACTCTATCAGAGTTTTGTGCCTCCCTCTCCCTCCCTTCCTCCCGCCTTTCCCCTCTCCCTTCCTCCCTGGTTCCCTCCCTGTGTTGTTTCTGTTGTTCTTGTGGTTGTTGAGATGATCTGGCTTCCTAGGTCCCCAGTCCAGTGCTGAGTCCCTCAGCACAAGGGTTTCCCTCTCAGCCACCCCAGTAGCTGGGGGTCCAGGTGCGTGCCACCATCCTGGGCTTGCTCTTGCTTTCTTCGCTGCCAGCCATCAGCCCACCCACCACCCCCAAAACTCCCCCCCCAGCCCCCCCCTCCGTTCCCCTGGGTGGCACAGGTTTTATTGCTTTCATCTGTGCGTCGTGCAGTTGAGGCGTGTGCTTCATACACTGGCCTGAGGATGTGTGTTGAAGGAGGCCTGGCGTCGTGTGAGATTGCAAACCGAACTCAGTCATCAGCTAGCCAGTGCGCCCTGGCGCCACCGCCCCTTTAAGTTAGCCCGTTGAGGAGAGCGCCTAGCGCCTATGGGAGCCAGAAGAAAAGCGGAAGGAAGCCGCGAAGATGAGGGATGCCGGGTCCCACGCTGGAGACCTTCGGGCTGCGGGGTGAAGGGGATTGGGAGCCTGAGAGCTCATCGTCCCCACACCCACCCGCCACCCCGCGGGGGAAGACTCAGGGTGAAGTCCTCCTGAAGTCTCACTGAGAGGAGTGTCCTGAGTTCATGGCCGGTAGGATCTGCTCTTGCAGTGCTTGTAATCTCTAAGCGTCTTGGCCATGAGCGGGGCAGCTTTCTTGGCTGTAGCTTTCCTGGTGTTGGCCGCCAGCACGGAGGGAGCGGGAGCGGGAGCCCTTGCGGCGCTCCCAGAGGCACAGGCTGGTCTCTGAGCACCTGGATTCCCGCTGGCGCTGCTGGCACCGCTGAAGCTGCTGCCTGTGCGGGATGGGGCTGTTGCCCCTGGCGACTTCTGCTGCCACCCGGCAATCTGGTCAGGTGGCTGGGCCAGAGGATTGAAGAGGATCATCTATGTCTGTCGGCCGTGGGCCTTCTTGGCCTGTGCAGATTGGATCCTGGCGGCCACTGCCTGGAGTCGCTGCTCTCGGGCCTCGCGAAGCCGCAGGTACATCTCGCGCCAGGACTCTCGCTCCCGCGGCGTTTCCCCCTTAAAGTCTTTGCTGCAACGCCTTCTCCACAAGCGGTCTGTCTGTTCCACCGGAACGTGGCGAGACTTCTGCGTGCGCCAGAGCTGAGCAGGACTACAGGTCTCCCAGGCGGGCTCGGGAAGGCAGTCGGGGGTTCCCGCTCCTTCCGAGGAGCATTCCAGGAGCCCTGTCTCTTCCCGCATGTCCTGCTGGCTGCGGCGGCGGCGGCGGCGGCGGCGGAAGGAGCCCCGCTTGGAGCCAGAATACACGGGCATCTTGGAATACACTCTGCCCCCAGTAAATGCGGCCCCTTGCTCGGGTCCTTCCTCTGCCTCTGCCGCTCGATCTTCCTCTCCGTCTTGGTCTTCCTCTTCCCCTTCGTGGAGCCAAGACGGCGCTGCCGCTCCCAGTGCGTGGAAGGGGGAGCTGGCGTGGAGGGCGGGAAGGGGACTGCAGCTGGCCTGCGCCCCGGGGAAGGGGAGTGCCGGCGGCGGCATCGCCGCGGCCGCGCTGGACACCTTCTCCAGCTTGGCCGCATCGGCTTCGGCCGGCTGCGGCTTCTGGGGCTCCTCGTGTCCCTTCACCTTAGGCAATTTCCCCAGCAAGTCGGAGTCTCGGGGGCCGCTTTGGGAGGCACCTCTTGTCGGCTGTGTCTCTGCCAGTGTAGAAGTGGCAGAAGTTTTGCCAGGCGCCTTCTTTTTCTTCGGGGGCTCCTCATAGTGTAGGCAGGCCTGAAAAGACGAGGCGGGCTCCTGGAATTCTTTCTCGGTGCTTGGGCGTGGCCGGAGCCCGGGCCCTTCGTGGGAGGCCTGGGTTCCGCCTACTGCAGAGATGTCCGCTGGAGCAGCGGGTCCGGGCTCCCGCGGGGATGTGGACGGGTGCCGGGCCACCTGAGGGGGCCCCGCGGAGCCCCCCCGAGGGGCCTGAAGCCTGAGGAAGTCTGAGGAAGGAGCTGGTGCCTCTCTGGGGCGCTTCCTCCCGTGCTCTGTCGCGCCCTCGGGACTGGGAGCTCGCTTGCCAGGGGGCCCGAGCTCCCGCTGCGCGTCCGTTTCCCCGTGCTGCCGCCGCCCAGGAAGAGCATCTGCGGGGCGCTCGCCAGGAGCGACCCGGTGCTCAGGCCGCGCCTCGCGATCCAGCAGAGCCAGGATCTTCCAACGGGCGGCCAGCTCCTTGGCCAAGCTGCCCACGAGCTGGTGTTTGCGCAAGCCCCTCACCGTCTTTCGGACGCCGGTGTCGGCCAGGATGTCCCCTGTCATGGGCAAGACGGAGAGCCTCTCCAAGCACTGGCGGAGCTCGCGAGGGTCGTGGGCGTGGGTGGCCAGGCGCGCCTGCAGCTTCTGCACCGTCTGGCGAGCCCACTGGGCCGCCATCCCGCCGATGGGCGCTGGCGCGCAGCGGTGCCGGGTGGGGTGGGCGCTTTGGGCGGCCTCCGCACGGGAGCTTGGTGGAGTTCGCTGGGAGTCGCTCCTGCGGTGGCGAGCTGGGCGGCAGGTGGGCCCTGGGGCGTGCCAGGTACGGTGGTGGGGTTCAGCACCGGGAAGTGGGGTGGAGGAGGGAGGTGCCACCCGGTGTGCGCAGGCCGGTGTCCTCGGTGTCCTCGGCGACGGTAAAGGCTGCGGCGGCACGGGCGGGCGGCCTGGTGCACGGAGCCGGGAGACAGGCCTGTGGCGGCGGCAAGCAGCTGCGCGGTGGGGTGTGCTGTCCCTCAAGCAAAAGAGCCCCGGGCGTCCAGGCCCAGGCCGGCCTTATATAGCCAGCAGGCCCCGCCCCCTGCGGGGCGGAGCCTGTGAGCCACGCCCTCGACGGACACCTGTGAGGCCCGCGTTCCTGGACCCGCGGCTGATGCCTGCCTCGGGAGTCCCCAGGGACCCAGGGGGTTCCCCTCCGCTTCCACTACCCCACTGCCACTGCTGGTGTCACCTAGTCACCGCCAGTGGATTGAGCCATCGCCAGTGACCACCCCAGCTCCAGCTTCCTGGAGTTCCCTCTCCCCCTTTTACAGAGGAGGAAGCCCAAAGCCCAGGCTGGGTCAAGGGGGTTGGGGGTGGGGAGGAGAGGTCCACTTCCGTTGCAGGCAGCCCACCTAAGAGGACTCGCTACGGGAAAGGGAACTGAATCCCAATTGCCCTGCGGTCCCCTTGTGAACCGGGGAATGGAGGCCCAGAGAGGCAAGGGAATGGATGTGTCCCCAACACCCAGAAGCTGAGACCCTGAAGGGCAAGGGGAGGGTCTTCCGTGTCCGCTGTGCGTCCCTAGGCGTCATCACTTCTATTCCTTCCGAGTGAAGGAGGGAAGGGAACGACCACCGTTTGTGAGGACCCTGAGGGTCAGCAGTGGGGCCTGAGTCAGAAGAGGCCAGGGAAGACACCCCAAGGGGCATGAGGACCTTCGCCCCCACCCCGGAAAGAACTCCATGCCACTGCCCTGGAGGTGTACTTCCTCCCAGTCCTCCCTGAAGTTGTGGGCCAGAAGTGGGTCTCACCCAGTTTCACCCCAGAGGATCAGAGCCTAGCAGGTCTCCGGAAGTGCACCTGGCCTCACCTCTCTCCAAGAAACTGGGCAAAGAGCAGGGTGGGTCTGCTTTTTTTTTTTGTGCCATTTCGTCTTTCCAGCTCTCTGCAGCCATTCTTCCCTGCAGACAGTCAGCCAGTTAGCCAGTTCCTTGCATCTTTCTGATGCCACTCTGCAGCGGTCGGCCTGGGCCCGTGTTCACCATCCATGGGTATTACCACCCGCTCACCCCCTTCCTCCCCGACCACACCGCCCCCCCATCCCTCCCCCGGCCTCACTAAATCCCCTTCCCTTTGGTGTTAAGGACACCCCAAACTTAGATTTGGTTAGATCCGAAAGGCACCGACGACGGCTGTCACCGTTTGGCTATCCATACTCTGAGTGACATAAGTTTGAGGTTCTAACGTGGTGCCCTGTGCCTGCTGCTCACTGATCAAGTGTGCGTGAACCAACGTGGGCGTCCTGAGAGTGGGCAAGATGATCATGATCCCTAAGAGAAAAGAGGAGAGGAGAGGACCTCCCTCTCCATCCGGACCCTCCCAAGTACACACAGGTGTTTACCAAAAGTGTGTATATGGGCGAGTCCTCTCTCATCCTTTCCCTTCTCTCTCTTGGTTTCCTTTGTTGGTTTGTTCGCTTGCTTGAATGGCTGGATGGATGCATGGATGGATGGTGGTTTTGGAGACAGGACCTGTAGTCCAGGCTGGCCTTGAACTTCCTATCCTGCTGGCTACTCCTCCCCAGCACACCCGTGATGCCCTCTAGGCACTTTTTGTCTGTCCTTCTGTCTGTCCAGAGCTTGTTGACACGGAGAAGATGGAAGCGGGCTCTCAGGCAGCAGGGCATCTTCTGAGACTGGTCTGGAGAGCATATTTGGTCCTCTCTGCTTGGTCCTGCCTCACGCCCTGTGGGCAGCAACACGGGAGGCTGGCCCTCGCCGACCCAATCTTGACGGACCCTGCTAGGCCGATTGCTCCAGGGGCCCTGGTCTGCTTTCCCGTGGCCGCTGGCTGCAGAGGTTGTGCTTTGGCCCGCTGAGATTCTCCCATACTGCAGTCTCTCCCTCTACAAGTAGCACCCCCCCCCCCCGCTGAATGGCCACGTTTTCAATGTGCACCTCTTACCTCTCCTACAAGTTGTATCTGCCCACCCAGTGCCTAGCAACGTGTGGTCATCGGCTGTAACACACCAAGCGTGTTATCCTTTAGACTTTATTCATTCCACAGGGCAAACGCTGGACTGCCACAGTTTGCACTTTCATTACACAGAGCATCTTTGAACTCTATCAGAGTTTTGTGCCTCCCTCTCCCTCCCTTCCTCCCGCCTTTCCCCTCTCCCTTCCTCCCTGGTTCCCTCCCTGTGTTGTTTCTGTTGTTCTTGTGGTTGTTGAGATGATCTGGCTTCCTAGGTCCCCAGTCCAGTGCTGAGTCCCTCAGCACAAGGGTTTCCCTCTCAGCCACCCCAGTAGCTGGGGGTCCAGGTGCGTGCCACCATCCTGGGCTTGCTCTTGCTTTCTTCGCTGCCAGCCATCAGCCCACCCACCACCCCCAAAACTCCCCCCCCAGCCCCCCCCTCCGTTCCCCTGGGTGGCACAGGTTTTATTGCTTTCATCTGTGCGTCGTGCAGTTGAGGCGTGTGCTTCATACACTGGCCTGAGGATGTGTGTTGAAGGAGGCCTGGCGTCGTGTGAGATTGCAAACCGAACTCAGTCATCAGCTAGCCAGTGCGCCCTGGCGCCACCGCCCCTTTAAGTTAGCCGGTTGAGGAGAGCGCCTAGCGCCTATGGGAGCCAGAAGAAAAGCGGAAGGAAGCCGCGAAGATGAGGGATGCCGGGTCCCACGCTGGAGACCTTCGGGCTGCGGGGTGAAGGGGATTGGGAGCCTGAGAGCTCATCGTCCCCACACCCACCCGCCACCCCGCGGGGGAAGACTCAGGGTGAAGTCCTCCTGAAGTCTCACTGAGAGGAGTGTCCTGAGTTCATGGCCGGTAGGATCTGCTCTTGCAGTGCTTGTAATCTCTAAGCGTCTTGGCCATGAGCGGGGCAGCTTTCTTGGCTGTAGCTTTCCTGGTGTTGGCCGCCAGCACGGAGGGAGCGGGAGCGGGAGCCCTTGCGGCGCTCCCAGAGGCACAGGCTGGTCTCTGAGCACCTGGATTCCCGCTGGCGCTGCTGGCACCGCTGAAGCTGCTGCCTGTGCGGGATGGGGCTGTTGCCCCTGGCGACTTCTGCTGCCACCCGGCAATCTGGTCAGGTGGCTGGGCCAGAGGATTGAAGAGGATCATCTATGTCTGTCGGCCGTGGGCCTTCTTGGCCTGTGCAGATTGGATCCTGGCGGCCACTGCCTGGAGTCGCTGCTCTCGGGCCTCGCGAAGCCGCAGGTACATCTCGCGCCAGGACTCTCGCTCCCGCGGCGTTTCCCCCTTAAAGTCTTTGCTGCAACGCCTTCTCCACAAGCGGTCTGTCTGTTCCACCGGAACGTGGCGAGACTTCTGCGTGCGCCAGAGCTGAGCAGGACTACAGGTCTCCCAGGCGGGCTCGGGAAGGCAGTCGGGGGTTCCCGCTCCTTCCGAGGAGCATTCCAGGAGCCCTGTCTCTTCCCGCATGTCCTGCTGGCTGCGGCGGCGGCGGCGGCGGCGGAAGGAGCCCCGCTTGGAGCCAGAATACACGGGCATCTTGGAATACACTCTGCCCCCAGTAAATGCGGCCCCTTGCTCGGGTCCTTCCTCTGCCTCTGCCGCTCGATCTTCCTCTCCGTCTTGGTCTTCCTCTTCCCCTTCGTGGAGCCAAGACGGCGCTGCCGCTCCCAGTGCGTGGAAGGGGGAGCTGGCGTGGAGGGCGGGAAGGGGACTGCAGCTGGCCTGCGCCCCGGGGAAGGGGAGTGCCGGCGGCGGCATCGCCGCGGCCGCGCTGGACACCTTCTCCAGCTTGGCCGCATCGGCTTCGGCCGGCTGCGGCTTCTGGGGCTCCTCGTGTCCCTTCACCTTAGGCAATTTCCCCAGCAAGTCGGAGTCTCGGGGGCCGCTTTGGGAGGCACCTCTTGTCGGCTGTGTCTCTGCCAGTGTAGAAGTGGCAGAAGTTTTGCCAGGCGCCTTCTTTTTCTTCGGGGGCTCCTCATAGTGTAGGCAGGCCTGAAAAGACGAGGCGGGCTCCTGGAATTCTTTCTCGGTGCTTGGGCGTGGCCGGAGCCCGGGCCCTTCGTGGGAGGCCTGGGTTCCGCCTACTGCAGAGATGTCCGCTGGAGCAGCGGGTCCGGGCTCCCGCGGGGATGTGGACGGGTGCCGGGCCACCTGAGGGGGCCCCGCGGAGCCCCCCCGAGGGGCCTGAAGCCTGAGGAAGTCTGAGGAAGGAGCTGGTGCCTCTCTGGGGCGCTTCCTCCCGTGCTCTGTCGCGCCCTCGGGACTGGGAGCTCGCTTGCCAGGGGGCCCGAGCTCCCGCTGCGCGTCCGTTTCCCCGTGCTGCCGCCGCCCAGGAAGAGCATCTGCGGGGCGCTCGCCAGGAGCGACCCGGTGCTCAGGCCGCGCCTCGCGATCCAGCAGAGCCAGGATCTTCCAACGGGCGGCCAGCTCCTTGGCCAAGCTGCCCACGAGCTGGTGTTTGCGCAAGCCCCTCACCGTCTTTCGGACGCCGGTGTCGGCCAGGATGTCCCCTGTCATGGGCAAGACGGAGAGCCTCTCCAAGCACTGGCGGAGCTCGCGAGGGTCGTGGGCGTGGGTGGCCAGGCGCGCCTGCAGCTTCTGCACCGTCTGGCGAGCCCACTGGGCCGCCATCCCGCCGATGGGCGCTGGCGCGCAGCGGTGCCGGGTGGGGTGGGCGCTTTGGGCGGCCTCCGCACGGGAGCTTGGTGGAGTTCGCTGGGAGTCGCTCCTGCGGCGGCGAGCTGGGCGGCAGGTGGGCCCTGGGGCGTGCCAGGTACGGTGGTGGGGTTCAGCACCGGGAAGTGGGGTGGAGGAGGGAGGTGCCACCCGGTGTGCGCAGGCCGGTGTCCTCGGTGTCCTCGGCGACGGTAAAGGCTGCGGCGGCACGGGCGGGCGGCCTGGTGCACGGAGCCGGGAGACAGGCCTGTGGCGGCGGCAAGCAGCTGCGCGGTGGGGTGTGCTGTCCCTCAAGCAAAAGAGCCCCGGGCGTCCAGGCCCAGGCCGGCCTTATATAGCCAGCAGGCCCCGCCCCCTGCGGGGCGGAGCCTGTGAGCCACGCCCTCGACGGACACCTGTGAGGCCCGCGTTCCTGGACCCGCGGCTGATGCCTGCCTCGGGAGTCCCCAGGGACCCAGGGGGTTCCCCTCCGCTTCCACTACCCCACTGCCACTGCTGGTGTCACCTAGTCACCGCCAGTGGATTGAGCCATCGCCAGTGACCACCCCAGCTCCAGCTTCCTGGAGTTCCCTCTCCCCCTTTTACAGAGGAGGAAGCCCAAAGCCCAGGCTGGGTCAAGGGGGTTGGGGGTGGGGAGGAGAGGTCCACTTCCGTTGCAGGCAGCCCACCTAAGAGGACTCGCTACGGGAAAGGGAACTGAATCCCAATTGCCCTGCGGTCCCCTTGTGAACCGGGGAATGGAGGCCCAGAGAGGCAAGGGAATGGATGTGTCCCCAACACCCAGAAGCTGAGACCCTGAAGGGCAAGGGGAGGGTCTTCCGTGTCCGCTGTGCGTCCCTAGGCGTCATCATTTCTATTCCTTCCGAGTGAAGGAGGGAAGGGAACGACCACCGTTTGTGAGGACCCTGAGGGTCAGCAGTGGGGCCTGAGTCAGAAGAGGCCAGGGAAGACACCCCAAGGGGCATGAGGACCTTCGCCCCCACCCCGGAAAGAACTCCATGCCACTGCCCTGGAGGTGTACTTCCTCCCAGTCCTCCCTGAAGTTGTGGGCCAGAAGTGGGTCTCACCCAGTTTCACCCCAGAGGATCAGAGCCTAGCAGGTCTCCGGAAGTGCACCTGGCCTCACCTCTCTCCAAGAAACTGGGCAAAGAGCAGGGTGGGTCTGCTTTTTTTTTTTTGTGCCATTTCGTCTTTCCAGCTCTCTGCAGCCATTCTTCCCTGCAGACAGTCAGCCAGTTAGCCAGTTCCTTGCATCTTTCTGATGCCACTCTGCAGCGGTCGGCCTGGGCCCGTGTTCACCATCCATGGGTATTACCACCCGCTCACCCCCTTCCTCCCCGACCACACCGCCCCCCCATCCCTCCCCCGGCCTCACTAAATCCCCTTCCCTTTGGTGTTAAGGACACCCCAAACTTAGATTTGGTTAGATCCGAAAGGCACCGACGACGGCTGTCACCGTTTGGCTATCCATACTCTGAGTGACATAAGTTTGAGGTTCTAACGTGGTGCCCTGTGCCTGCTGCTCACTGATCAAGTGTGCGTGAACCAACGTGGGCGTCCTGAGAGTGGGCAAGATGATCATGATCCCTAAGAGAAAAGAGGAGAGGAGAGGACCTCCCTCTCCATCCGGACCCTCCCAAGTACACACAGGTGTTTACCAAAAGTGTGTATATGGGCGAGTCCTCTCTCATCCTTTCCCTTCTCTCTCTTGGTTTCCTTTGTTGGTTTGTTCGCTTGCTTGAATGGCTGGATGGATGCATGGATGGATGGTGGTTTTGGAGACAGGACCTGTAGTCCAGGCTGGCCTTGAACTTCCTATCCTGCTGGCTACTCCTCCCCAGCACACCCGTGATGCCCTCTAGGCACTTTTTGTCTGTCCTTCTGTCTGTCCAGAGCTTGTTGACACGGAGAAGATGGAAGCGGGCTCTCAGGCAGCAGGGCATCTTCTGAGACTGGTCTGGAGAGCATATTTGGTCCTCTCTGCTTGGTCCTGCCTCACGCCCTGTGGGCAGCAACACGGGAGGCTGGCCCTCGCCGACCCAATCTTGACGGACCCTGCTAGGCCGATTGCTCCAGGGGCCCTGGTCTGCTTTCCCGTGGCCGCTGGCTGCAGAGGTTGTGCTTTGGCCCGCTGAGATTCTCCCATACTGCAGTCTCTCCCTCTACAAGTAGCACCCCCCCCCCCGCTGAATGGCCACGTTTTCAATGTGCACCTCTTACCTCTCCTACAAGTTGTATCTGCCCACCCAGTGCCTAGCAACGTGTGGTCATCGGCTGTAACACACCAAGCGTGTTATCCTTTAGACTTTATTCATTCCACAGGGCAAACGCTGGACTGCCACAGTTTGCACTTTCATTACACAGAGCATCTTTGAACTCTATCAGAGTTTTGTGCCTCCCTCTCCCTCCCTTCCTCCCGCCTTTCCCCTCTCCCTTCCTCCCTGGTTCCCTCCCTGTGTTGTTTCTGTTGTTCTTGTGGTTGTTGAGATGATCTGGCTTCCTAGGTCCCCAGTCCAGTGCTGAGTCCCTCAGCACAAGGGTTTCCCTCTCAGCCACCCCAGTAGCTGGGGGTCCAGGTGCGTGCCACCATCCTGGGCTTGCTCTTGCTTTCTTCGCTGCCAGCCATCAGCCCACCCACCACCCCCAAAACTCCCCCCCCAGCCCCCCCCTCCGTTCCCCTGGGTGGCACAGGTTTTATTGCTTTCATCTGTGCGTCGTGCAGTTGAGGCGTGTGCTTCATACACTGGCCTGAGGATGTGTGTTGAAGGAGGCCTGGCGTCGTGTGAGATTGCAAACCGAACTCAGTCATCAGCTAGCCAGTGCGCCCTGGCGCCACCGCCCCTTTAAGTTAGCCGGTTGAGGAGAGCGCCTAGCGCCTATGGGAGCCAGAAGAAAAGCGGAAGGAAGCCGCGAAGATGAGGGATGCCGGGTCCCACGCTGGAGACCTTCGGGCTGCGGGGTGAAGGGGATTGGGAGCCTGAGAGCTCATCGTCCCCACACCCACCCGCCACCCCGCGGGGGAAGACTCAGGGTGAAGTCCTCCTGAAGTCTCACTGAGAGGAGTGTCCTGAGTTCATGGCCGGTAGGATCTGCTCTTGCAGTGCTTGTAATCTCTAAGCGTCTTGGCCATGAGCGGGGCAGCTTTCTTGGCTGTAGCTTTCCTGGTGTTGGCCGCCAGCACGGAGGGAGCGGGAGCGGGAGCCCTTGCGGCGCTCCCAGAGGCACAGGCTGGTCTCTGAGCACCTGGATTCCCGCTGGCGCTGCTGGCACCGCTGAAGCTGCTGCCTGTGCGGGATGGGGCTGTTGCCCCTGGCGACTTCTGCTGCCACCCGGCAATCTGGTCAGGTGGCTGGGCCAGAGGATTGAAGAGGATCATCTATGTCTGTCGGCCGTGGGCCTTCTTGGCCTGTGCAGATTGGATCCTGGCGGCCACTGCCTGGAGTCGCTGCTCTCGGGCCTCGCGAAGCCGCAGGTACATCTCGCGCCAGGACTCTCGCTCCCGCGGCGTTTCCCCCTTAAAGTCTTTGCTGCAACGCCTTCTCCACAAGCGGTCTGTCTGTTCCACCGGAACGTGGCGAGACTTCTGCGTGCGCCAGAGCTGAGCAGGACTACAGGTCTCCCAGGCGGGCTCGGGAAGGCAGTCGGGGGTTCCCGCTCCTTCCGAGGAGCATTCCAGGAGCCCTGTCTCTTCCCGCATGTCCTGCTGGCTGCGGCGGCGGCGGCGGCGGCGGAAGGAGCCCCGCTTGGAGCCAGAATACACGGGCATCTTGGAATACACTCTGCCCCCAGTAAATGCGGCCCCTTGCTCGGGTCCTTCCTCTGCCTCTGCCGCTCGATCTTCCTCTCCGTCTTGGTCTTCCTCTTCCCCTTCGTGGAGCCAAGACGGCGCTGCCGCTCCCAGTGCGTGGAAGGGGGAGCTGGCGTGGAGGGCGGGAAGGGGACTGCAGCTGGCCTGCGCCCCGGGGAAGGGGAGTGCCGGCGGCGGCATCGCCGCGGCCGCGCTGGACACCTTCTCCAGCTTGGCCGCATCGGCTTCGGCCGGCTGCGGCTTCTGGGGCTCCTCGTGTCCCTTCACCTTAGGCAATTTCCCCAGCAAGTCGGAGTCTCGGGGGCCGCTTTGGGAGGCACCTCTTGTCGGCTGTGTCTCTGCCAGTGTAGAAGTGGCAGAAGTTTTGCCAGGCGCCTTCTTTTTCTTCGGGGGCTCCTCATAGTGTAGGCAGGCCTGAAAAGACGAGGCGGGCTCCTGGAATTCTTTCTCGGTGCTTGGGCGTGGCCGGAGCCCGGGCCCTTCGTGGGAGGCCTGGGTTCCGCCTACTGCAGAGATGTCCGCTGGAGCAGCGGGTCCGGGCTCCCGCGGGGATGTGGACGGGTGCCGGGCCACCTGAGGGGGCCCCGCGGAGCCCCCCCGAGGGGCCTGAAGCCTGAGGAAGTCTGAGGAAGGAGCTGGTGCCTCTCTGGGGCGCTTCCTCCCGTGCTCTGTCGCGCCCTCGGGACTGGGAGCTCGCTTGCCAGGGGGCCCGAGCTCCCGCTGCGCGTCCGTTTCCCCGTGCTGCCGCCGCCCAGGAAGAGCATCTGCGGGGCGCTCGCCAGGAGCGACCCGGTGCTCAGGCCGCGCCTCGCGATCCAGCAGAGCCAGGATCTTCCAACGGGCGGCCAGCTCCTTGGCCAAGCTGCCCACGAGCTGGTGTTTGCGCAAGCCCCTCACCGTCTTTCGGACGCCGGTGTCGGCCAGGATGTCCCCTGTCATGGGCAAGACGGAGAGCCTCTCCAAGCACTGGCGGAGCTCGCGAGGGTCGTGGGCGTGGGTGGCCAGGCGCGCCTGCAGCTTCTGCACCGTCTGGCGAGCCCACTGGGCCGCCATCCCGCCGATGGGCGCTGGCGCGCAGCGGTGCCGGGTGGGGTGGGCGCTTTGGGCGGCCTCCGCACGGGAGCTTGGTGGAGTTCGCTGGGAGTCGCTCCTGCGGCGGCGAGCTGGGCGGCAGGTGGGCCCTGGGGCGTGCCAGGTACGGTGGTGGGGTTCAGCACCGGGAAGTGGGGTGGAGGAGGGAGGTGCCACCCGGTGTGCGCAGGCCGGTGTCCTCGGTGTCCTCGGCGACGGTAAAGGCTGCGGCGGCACGGGCGGGCGGCCTGGTGCACGGAGCCGGGAGACAGGCCTGTGGCGGCGGCAAGCAGCTGCGCGGTGGGGTGTGCTGTCCCTCAAGCAAAAGAGCCCCGGGCGTCCAGGCCCAGGCCGGCCTTATATAGCCAGCAGGCCCCGCCCCCTGCGGGGCGGAGCCTGTGAGCCACGCCCTCGACGGACACCTGTGAGGCCCGCGTTCCTGGACCCGCGGCTGATGCCTGCCTCGGGAGTCCCCAGGGACCCAGGGGGTTCCCCTCCGCTTCCACTACCCCACTGCCACTGCTGGTGTCACCTAGTCACCGCCAGTGGATTGAGCCATCGCCAGTGACCACCCCAGCTCCAGCTTCCTGGAGTTCCCTCTCCCCCTTTTACAGAGGAGGAAGCCCAAAGCCCAGGCTGGGTCAAGGGGGTTGGGGGTGGGGAGGAGAGGTCCACTTCCGTTGCAGGCAGCCCACCTAAGAGGACTCGCTACGGGAAAGGGAACTGAATCCCAATTGCCCTGCGGTCCCCTTGTGAACCGGGGAATGGAGGCCCAGAGAGGCAAGGGAATGGATGTGTCCCCAACACCCAGAAGCTGAGACCCTGAAGGGCAAGGGGAGGGTCTTCCGTGTCCGCTGTGCGTCCCTAGGCGTCATCATTTCTATTCCTTCCGAGTGAAGGAGGGAAGGGAACGACCACCGTTTGTGAGGACCCTGAGGGTCAGCAGTGGGGCCTGAGTCAGAAGAGGCCAGGGAAGACACCCCAAGGGGCATGAGGACCTTCGCCCCCACCCCGGAAAGAACTCCATGCCACTGCCCTGGAGGTGTACTTCCTCCCAGTCCTCCCTGAAGTTGTGGGCCAGAAGTGGGTCTCACCCAGTTTCACCCCAGAGGATCAGAGCCTAGCAGGTCTCCGGAAGTGCACCTGGCCTCACCTCTCTCCAAGAAACTGGGCAAAGAGCAGGGTGGGTCTGCTTTTTTTTTTTTGTGCCATTTCGTCTTTCCAGCTCTCTGCAGCCATTCTTCCCTGCAGACAGTCAGCCAGTTAGCCAGTTCCTTGCATCTTTCTGATGCCACTCTGCAGCGGTCGGCCTGGGCCCGTGTTCACCATCCATGGGTATTACCACCCGCTCACCCCCTTCCTCCCCGACCACACCGCCCCCCCATCCCTCCCCCGGCCTCACTAAATCCCCTTCCCTTTGGTGTTAAGGACACCCCAAACTTAGATTTGGTTAGATCCGAAAGGCACCGACGACGGCTGTCACCGTTTGGCTATCCATACTCTGAGTGACATAAGTTTGAGGTTCTAACGTGGTGCCCTGTGCCTGCTGCTCACTGATCAAGTGTGCGTGAACCAACGTGGGCGTCCTGAGAGTGGGCAAGATGATCATGATCCCTAAGAGAAAAGAGGAGAGGAGAGGACCTCCCTCTCCATCCGGACCCTCCCAAGTACACACAGGTGTTTACCAAAAGTGTGTATATGGGCGAGTCCTCTCTCATCCTTTCCCTTCTCTCTCTTGGTTTCCTTTGTTGGTTTGTTCGCTTGCTTGAATGGCTGGATGGATGCATGGATGGATGGTGGTTTTGGAGACAGGACCTGTAGTCCAGGCTGGCCTTGAACTTCCTATCCTGCTGGCTACTCCTCCCCAGCACACCCGTGATGCCCTCTAGGCACTTTTTGTCTGTCCTTCTGTCTGTCCAGAGCTTGTTGACACGGAGAAGATGGAAGCAGGCTCTCAGGCAGCAGGGCATCTTCTGAGACTGGTCTGGAGAGCATATTTGGTCCTCTCTGCTTGGTCCTGCCTCACGCCCTGTGGGCAGCAACACGGGAGGCTGGCCCTCGCCGACCCAATCTTGACGGACCCTGCTAGGCCGATTGCTCCAGGGGCCCTGGTCTGCTTTCCCGTGGCCGCTGGCTGCAGAGGTTGTGCTTTGGCCCGCTGAGATTCTCCCATACTGCAGTCTCTCCCTCTACAAGTAGCACCCCCCCCCCCCGCTGAATGGCCACGTTTTCAATGTGCACCTCTTACCTCTCCTACAAGTTGTATCTGCCCACCCAGTGCCTAGCAACGTGTGGTCATCGGCTGTAACACACCAAGCGTGTTATCCTTTAGACTTTATTCATTCCACAGGGCAAACGCTGGACTGCCACAGTTTGCACTTTCATTACACAGAGCATCTTTGAACTCTATCAGAGTTTTGTGCCTCCCTCTCCCTCCCTTCCTCCCGCCTTTCCCCTCTCCCTTCCTCCCTGGTTCCCTCCCTGTGTTGTTTCTGTTGTTCTTGTGGTTGTTGAGATGATCTGGCTTCCTAGGTCCCCAGTCCAGTGCTGAGTCCCTCAGCACAAGGGTTTCCCTCTCAGCCACCCCAGTAGCTGGGGGTCCAGGTGCGTGCCACCATCCTGGGCTTGCTCTTGCTTTCTTCGCTGCCAGCCATCAGCCCACCCACCACCCCCAAAACTCCCCCCCAGCCCCCCCCTCCGTTCCCCTGGGTGGCACAGGTTTTATTGCTTTCATCTGTGCGTCGTGCAGTTGAGGCGTGTGCTTCATACACTGGCCTGAGGATGTGTGTTGAAGGAGGGCCTGGCGTCGTGTGAGATTGCAAACCGAACTCAGTCATCAGCTAGCCAGTGCGCCCTGGCGCCACCGCCCCTTTAAGTTAGCCGGTTGAGGAGAGCGCCTAGCGCCTATGGGAGCCAGAAGAAAAGCGGAAGGAAGCCGCGAAGATGAGGGATGCCGGGTCCCACGCTGGAGACCTTCGGGCTGCGGGGTGAAGGGGATTGGGAGCCTGAGAGCTCATCGTCCCCACACCCACACCCGCCACCCCGCGGGGGAAGACTCAGGGTGAAGTCCTCCTGAAGTCTCACTGAGAGGAGTGTCCTGAGTTCATGGCCGGTAGGATCTGCTCTTGCAGTGCTTGTAATCTCTAAGCGTCTTGGCCATGAGCGGGGCAGCTTTCTTGGCTGTAGCTTTCCTGGTGTTGGCCGCCAGCACGGAGGGAGCGGGAGCGGGAGCCCTTGCGGCGCTCCCAGAGGCACAGGCTGGTCTCTGAGCACCTGGATTCCCGCTGGCGCTGCTGGCACCGCTGAAGCTGCTGCCTGTGCGGGATGGGGCTGTTGCCCCTGGCGACTTCTGCTGCCACCCGGCAATCTGGTCAGGTGGCTGGGCCAGAGGATTGAAGAGGATCATCTATGTCTGTCGGCCGTGGGCCTTCTTGGCCTGTGCAGATTGGATCCTGGCGGCCACTGCCTGGAGTCGCTGCTCTCGGGCCTCGCGAAGCCGCAGGTACATCTCGCGCCAGGACTCTCGCTCCCGCGGCGTTTCCCCCTTAAAGTCTTTGCTGCAACGCCTTCTCCACAAGCGGTCTGTCTGTTCCACCGGAACGTGGCGAGACTTCTGCGTGCGCCAGAGCTGAGCAGGACTACAGGTCTCCCAGGCGGGCTCGGGAAGGCAGTCGGGGGTTCCCGCTCCTTCCGAGGAGCATTCCAGGAGCCCTGTCTCTTCCCGCATGTCCTGCTGGCTGCGGCGGCGGCGGCGGCGGCGGAAGGAGCCCCGCTTGGAGCCAGAATACACGGGCATCTTGGAATACACTCTGCCCCCAGTAAATGCGGCCCCTTGCTCGGGTCCTTCCTCTGCCTCTGCCGCTCGATCTTCCTCTCCGTCTTGGTCTTCCTCTTCCCCTTCGTGGAGCCAAGACGGCGCTGCCGCTCCCAGTGCGTGGAAGGGGGAGCTGGCGTGGAGGGCGGGAAGGGGACTGCAGCTGGCCTGCGCCCCGGGGAAGGGGAGTGCCGGCGGCGGCATCGCCGCGGCCGCGCTGGACACCTTCTCCAGCTTGGCCGCATCGGCTTCGGCCGGCTGCGGCTTCTGGGGCTCCTCGTGTCCCTTCACCTTAGGCAATTTCCCCAGCAAGTCGGAGTCTCGGGGGCCGCTTTGGGAGGCACCTCTTGTCGGCTGTGTCTCTGCCAGTGTAGAAGTGGCAGAAGTTTTGCCAGGCGCCTTCTTTTTCTTCGGGGGCTCCTCATAGTGTAGGCAGGCCTGAAAAGACGAGGCGGGCTCCTGGAATTCTTTCTCGGTGCTTGGGCGTGGCCGGAGCCCGGGCCCTTCGTGGGAGGCCTGGGTTCCGCCTACTGCAGAGATGTCCGCTGGAGCAGCGGGTCCGGGCTCCCGCGGGGATGTGGACGGGTGCCGGGCCACCTGAGGGGGCCCCGCGGAGCCCCCCCGAGGGGCCTGAAGCCTGAGGAAGTCTGAGGAAGGAGCTGGTGCCTCTCTGGGGCGCTTCCTCCCGTGCTCTGTCGCGCCCTCGGGACTGGGAGCTCGCTTGCCAGGGGGCCCGAGCTCCCGCTGCGCGTCCGTTTCCCCGTGCTGCCGCCGCCCAGGAAGAGCATCTGCGGGGCGCTCGCCAGGAGCGACCCGGTGCTCAGGCCGCGCCTCGCGATCCAGCAGAGCCAGGATCTTCCAACAGGCGGCCAGCTCCTTGGCCAAGCTGCCCACGAGCTGGTGTTTGCGCAAGCCCCTCACCGTCTTTCGGACGCCGGTGTCGGCCAGGATGTCCCCTGTCATGGGCAAGACGGAGAGCCTCTCCAAGCACTGGCGGAGCTCGCGAGGGTCGTGGGCGTGGGTGGCCAGGCGCGCCTGCAGCTTCTGCACCGTCTGGCGAGCCCACTGGGCCGCCATCCCGCCGATGGGCGCTGGCGCGCAGCGGTGCCGGGTGGGGTGGGCGCTTTGGGCGGCCTCCGCACGGGAGCTTGGTGGAGTTCGCTGGGAGTCGCTCCTGCGGCGGCGAGCTGGGCGGCAGGTGGGCCCTGGGGCGTGCCAGGTACGGTGGTGGGGTTCAGCACCGGGAAGTGGGGTGGAGGAGGGAGGTGCCACCCGGTGTGCGCAGGCCGGTGTCCTCGGTGTCCTCGGCGACGGTAAAGGCTGCGGCGGCACGGGCGGGCGGCCTGGTGCACGGAGCCGGGAGACAGGCCTGTGGCGGCGGCAAGCAGCTGCGCGGTGGGGTGTGCTGTCCCTCAAGCAAAAGAGCCCCGGGCGTCCAGGCCCAGGCCGGCCTTATATAGCCAGCAGGCCCCGCCCCCTGCGGGGCGGAGCCTGTGAGCCACGCCCTCGACGGACACCTGTGAGGCCCGCGTTCCTGGACCCGCGGCTGATGCCTGCCTCGGGAGTCCCCAGGGACCCAGGGGGTTCCCCTCCGCTTCCACTACCCCACTGCCACTGCTGGTGTCACCTAGTCACCGCCAGTGGATTGAGCCATCGCCAGTGACCACCCCAGCTCCAGCTTCCTGGAGTTCCCTCTCCCCCTTTTACAGAGGAGGAAGCCCAAAGCCCAGGCTGGGTCAAGGGGGTTGGGGGTGGGGAGGAGAGGTCCACTTCCGTTGCAGGCAGCCCACCTAAGAGGACTCGCTACGGGAAAGGGAACTGAATCCCAATTGCCCTGCGGTCCCCTTGTGAACCGGGGAATGGAGGCCCAGAGAGGCAAGGGAATGGATGTGTCCCCAACACCCAGAAGCTGAGACCCTGAAGGGCAAGGGGAGGGTCTTCCGTGTCCGCTGTGCGTCCCTAGGCGTCATCACTTCTATTCCTTCCGAGTGAAGGAGGGAAGGGAACGACCACCGTTTGTGAGGACCCTGAGGGTCAGCAGTGGGGCCTGAGTCAGAAGAGGCCAGGGAAGACACCCCAAGGGGCATGAGGACCTTCGCCCCCACCCCGGAAAGAACTCCATGCCACTGCCCTGGAGGTGTACTTCCTCCCAGTCCTCCCTGAAGTTGTGGGCCAGAAGTGGGTCTCACCCAGTTTCACCCCAGAGGATCAGAGCCTAGCAGGTCTCCGGAAGTGCACCTGGCCTCACCTCTCTCCAAGAAACTGGGCAAAGAGCAGGGTGGGTCTGCTTTTTTTTTTTTGTGCCATTTCGTCTTTCCAGCTCTCTGCAGCCATTCTTCCCTGCAGACAGTCAGCCAGTTAGCCAGTTCCTTGCATCTTTCTGATGCCACTCTGCAGCGGTCGGCCTGGGCCCGTGTTCACCATCCATGGGTATTACCACCCGCTCACCCCCTTCCTCCCCGACCACACCGCCCCCCCATCCCTCCCCCGGCCTCACTAAATCCCCTTCCCTTTGGTGTTAAGGACACCCCAAACTTAGATTTGGTTAGATCCGAAAGGCACCGACGACGGCTGTCACCGTTTGGCTATCCATACTCTGAGTGACATAAGTTTGAGGTTCTAACGTGGTGCCCTGTGCCTGCTGCTCACTGATCAAGTGTGCGTGAACCAACGTGGGCGTCCTGAGAGTGGGCAAGATGATCATGATCCCTAAGAGAAAAGAGGAGAGGAGAGGACCTCCCTCTCCATCCGGACCCTCCCAAGTACACACAGGTGTTTACCAAAAGTGTGTATATGGGCGAGTCCTCTCTCATCCTTTCCCTTCTCTCTCTTGGTTTCCTTTGTTGGTTTGTTCGCTTGCTTGAATGGCTGGATGGATGCATGGATGGATGGTGGTTTTGGAGACAGGACCTGTAGTCCAGGCTGGCCTTGAACTTCCTATCCTGCTGGCTACTCCTCCCCAGCACACCCGTGATGCCCTCTAGGCACTTTTTGTCTGTCCTTCTGTCTGTCCAGAGCTTGTTGACACGGAGAAGATGGAAGCAGGCTCTCAGGCAGCAGGGCATCTTCTGAGACTGGTCTGGAGAGCATATTTGGTCCTCTCTGCTTGGTCCTGCCTCACGCCCTGTGGGCAGCAACACGGGAGGCTGGCCCTCGCCGACCCAATCTTGACGGACCCTGCTAGGCCGATTGCTCCAGGGGCCCTGGTCTGCTTTCCCGTGGCCGCTGGCTGCAGAGGTTGTGCTTTGGCCCGCTGAGATTCTCCCATACTGCAGTCTCTCCCTCTACAAGTAGCACCCCCCCCCCCGCTGAATGGCCACGTTTTCAATGTGCACCTCTTACCTCTCCTACAAGTTGTATCTGCCCACCCAGTGCCTAGCAACGTGTGGTCATCGGCTGTAACACACCAAGCGTGTTATCCTTTAGACTTTATTCATTCCACAGGGCAAACGCTGGACTGCCACAGTTTGCACTTTCATTACACAGAGCATCTTTGAACTCTATCAGAGTTTTGTGCCTCCCTCTCCCTCCCTTCCTCCCGCCTTTCCCCTCTCCCTTCCTCCCTGGTTCCCTCCCTGTGTTGTTTCTGTTGTTCTTGTGGTTGTTGAGATGATCTGGCTTCCTAGGTCCCCAGTCCAGTGCTGAGTCCCTCAGCACAAGGGTTTCCCTCTCAGCCACCCCAGTAGCTGGGGGTCCAGGTGCGTGCCACCATCCTGGGCTTGCTCTTGCTTTCTTCGCTGCCAGCCATCAGCCCACCCACCACCCCCAAAACTCCCCCCCAGCCCCCCCCCTCCGTTCCCCTGGGTGGCACAGGTTTTATTGCTTTCATCTGTGCGTCGTGCAGTTGAGGCGTGTGCTTCATACACTGGCCTGAGGATGTGTGTTGAAGGAGGCCTGGCGTCGTGTGAGATTGCAAACCGAACTCAGTCATCAGCTAGCCAGTGCGCCCTGGCGCCACCGCCCCTTTAAGTTAGCCCGTTGAGGAGAGCGCCTAGCGCCTATGGGAGCCAGAAGAAAAGCGGAAGGAAGCCGCGAAGATGAGGGATGCCGGGTCCCACGCTGGAGACCTTCGGGCTGCGGGGTGAAGGGGATTGGGAGCCTGAGAGCTCATCGTCCCCACACCCACCCGCCACCCCGCGGGGGAAGACTCAGGGTGAAGTCCTCCTGAAGTCTCACTGAGAGGAGTGTCCTGAGTTCATGGCCGGTAGGATCTGCTCTTGCAGTGCTTGTAATCTCTAAGCGTCTTGGCCATGAGCGGGGCAGCTTTCTTGGCTGTAGCTTTCCTGGTGTTGGCCGCCAGCACGGAGGGAGCGGGAGCGGGAGCCCTTGCGGCGCTCCCAGAGGCACAGGCTGGTCTCTGAGCACCTGGATTCCCGCTGGCGCTGCTGGCACCGCTGAAGCTGCTGCCTGTGCGGGATGGGGCTGTTGCCCCTGGCGACTTCTGCTGCCACCCGGCAATCTGGTCAGGTGGCTGGGCCAGAGGATTGAAGAGGATCATCTATGTCTGTCGGCCGTGGGCCTTCTTGGCCTGTGCAGATTGGATCCTGGCGGCCACTGCCTGGAGTCGCTGCTCTCGGGCCTCGCGAAGCCGCAGGTACATCTCGCGCCAGGACTCTCGCTCCCGCGGCGTTTCCCCCTTAAAGTCTTTGCTGCAACGCCTTCTCCACAAGCGGTCTGTCTGTTCCACCGGAACGTGGCGAGACTTCTGCGTGCGCCAGAGCTGAGCAGGACTACAGGTCTCCCAGGCGGGCTCGGGAAGGCAGTCGGGGGTTCCCGCTCCTTCCGAGGAGCATTCCAGGAGCCCTGTCTCTTCCCGCATGTCCTGCTGGCTGCGGCGGCGGCGGCGGCGGCGGAAGGAGCCCCGCTTGGAGCCAGAATACACGGGCATCTTGGAATACACTCTGCCCCCAGTAAATGCGGCCCCTTGCTCGGGTCCTTCCTCTGCCTCTGCCGCTCGATCTTCCTCTCCGTCTTGGTCTTCCTCTTCCCCTTCGTGGAGCCAAGACGGCGCTGCCGCTCCCAGTGCGTGGAAGGGGGAGCTGGCGTGGAGGGCGGGAAGGGGACTGCAGCTGGCCTGCGCCCCGGGGAAGGGGAGTGCCGGCGGCGGCATCGCCGCGGCCGCGCTGGACACCTTCTCCAGCTTGGCCGCATCGGCTTCGGCCGGCTGCGGCTTCTGGGGCTCCTCGTGTCCCTTCACCTTAGGCAATTTCCCCAGCAAGTCGGAGTCTCGGGGGCCGCTTTGGGAGGCACCTCTTGTCGGCTGTGTCTCTGCCAGTGTAGAAGTGGCAGAAGTTTTGCCAGGCGCCTTCTTTTTCTTCGGGGGCTCCTCATAGTGTAGGCAGGCCTGAAAAGACGAGGCGGGCTCCTGGAATTCTTTCTCGGTGCTTGGGCGTGGCCGGAGCCCGGGCCCTTCGTGGGAGGCCTGGGTTCCGCCTACTGCAGAGATGTCCGCTGGAGCAGCGGGTCCGGGCTCCCGCGGGGATGTGGACGGGTGCCGGGCCACCTGAGGGGGCCCCGCGGAGCCCCCCCGAGGGGCCTGAAGCCTGAGGAAGTCTGAGGAAGGAGCTGGTGCCTCTCTGGGGCGCTTCCTCCCGTGCTCTGTCGCGCCCTCGGGACTGGGAGCTCGCTTGCCAGGGGGCCCGAGCTCCCGCTGCGCGTCCGTTTCCCCGTGCTGCCGCCGCCCAGGAAGAGCATCTGCGGGGCGCTCGCCAGGAGCGACCCGGTGCTCAGGCCGCGCCTCGCGATCCAGCAGAGCCAGGATCTTCCAACGGGCGGCCAGCTCCTTGGCCAAGCTGCCCACGAGCTGGTGTTTGCGCAAGCCCCTCACCGTCTTTCGGACGCCGGTGTCGGCCAGGATGTCCCCTGTCATGGGCAAGACGGAGAGCCTCTCCAAGCACTGGCGGAGCTCGCGAGGGTCGTGGGCGTGGGTGGCCAGGCGCGCCTGCAGCTTCTGCACCGTCTGGCGAGCCCACTGGGCCGCCATCCCGCCGATGGGCGCTGGCGCGCAGCGGTGCCGGGTGGGGTGGGCGCTTTGGGCGGCCTCCGCACGGGAGCTTGGTGGAGTTCGCTGGGAGTCGCTCCTGCGGCGGCGAGCTGGGCGGCAGGTGGGCCCTGGGGCGTGCCAGGTACGGTGGTGGGGTTCAGCACCGGGAAGTGGGGTGGAGGAGGGAGGTGCCACCCGGTGTGCGCAGGCCGGTGTCCTCGGTGTCCTCGGCGACGGTAAAGGCTGCGGCGGCACGGGCGGGCGGCCTGGTGCACGGAGCCGGGAGACAGGCCTGTGGCGGCGGCAAGCAGCTGCGCGGTGGGGTGTGCTGTCCCTCAAGCAAAAGAGCCCCGGGCGTCCAGGCCCAGGCCGGCCTTATATAGCCAGCAGGCCCCGCCCCCTGCGGGGCGGAGCCTGTGAGCCACGCCCTCGACGGACACCTGTGAGGCCCGCGTTCCTGGACCCGCGGCTGATGCCTGCCTCGGGAGTCCCCAGGGACCCAGGGGGTTCCCCTCCGCTTCCACTACCCCACTGCCACTGCTGGTGTCACCTAGTCACCGCCAGTGGATTGAGCCATCGCCAGTGACCACCCCAGCTCCAGCTTCCTGGAGTTCCCTCTCCCCCTTTTACAGAGGAGGAAGCCCAAAGCCCAGGCTGGGTCAAGGGGGTTGGGGGTGGGGAGGAGAGGTCCACTTCCGTTGCAGGCAGCCCACCTAAGAGGACTCGCTACGGGAAAGGGAACTGAATCCCAATTGCCCTGCGGTCCCCTTGTGAACCGGGGAATGGAGGCCCAGAGAGGCAAGGGAATGGATGTGTCCCCAACACCCAGAAGCTGAGACCCTGAAGGGCAAGGGGAGGGTCTTCCGTGTCCGCTGTGCGTCCCTAGGCGTCATCACTTCTATTCCTTCCGAGTGAAGGAGGGAAGGGAACGACCACCGTTTGTGAGGACCCTGAGGGTCAGCAGTGGGGCCTGAGTCAGAAGAGGCCAGGGAAGACACCCCAAGGGGCATGAGGACCTTCGCCCCCACCCCGGAAAGAACTCCATGCCACTGCCCTGGAGGTGTACTTCCTCCCAGTCCTCCCTGAAGTTGTGGGCCAGAAGTGGGTCTCACCCAGTTTCACCCCAGAGGATCAGAGCCTAGCAGGTCTCCGGAAGTGCACCTGGCCTCACCTCTCTCCAAGAAACTGGGCAAAGAGCAGGGTGGGTCTGCTTTTTTTTTTTTGTGCCATTTCGTCTTTCCAGCTCTCTGCAGCCATTCTTCCCTGCAGACAGTCAGCCAGTTAGCCAGTTCCTTGCATCTTTCTGATGCCACTCTGCAGCGGTCGGCCTGGGCCCGTGTTCACCATCCATGGGTATTACCACCCGCTCACCCCCTTCCTCCCCGACCACACCGCCCCCCCATCCCTCCCCCGGCCTCACTAAATCCCCTTCCCTTTGGTGTTAAGGACACCCCAAACTTAGATTTGGTTAGATCCGAAAGGCACCGACGACGGCTGTCACCGTTTGGCTATCCATACTCTGAGTGACATAAGTTTGAGGTTCTAACGTGGTGCCCTGTGCCTGCTGCTCACTGATCAAGTGTGCGTGAACCAACGTGGGCGTCCTGAGAGTGGGCAAGATGATCATGATCCCTAAGAGAAAAGAGGAGAGGAGAGGACCTCCCTCTCCATCCGGACCCTCCCAAGTACACACAGGTGTTTACCAAAAGTGTGTATATGGGCGAGTCCTCTCTCATCCTTTCCCTTCTCTCTCTTGGTTTCCTTTGTTGGTTTGTTCGCTTGCTTGAATGGCTGGATGGATGCATGGATGGATGGTGGTTTTGGAGACAGGACCTGTAGTCCAGGCTGGCCTTGAACTTCCTATCCTGCTGGCTACTCCTCCCCAGCACACCCGTGATGCCCTCTAGGCACTTTTTGTCTGTCCTTCTGTCTGTCCAGAGCTTGTTGACACGGAGAAGATGGAAGCAGGCTCTCAGGCAGCAGGGCATCTTCTGAGACTGGTCTGGAGAGCATATTTGGTCCTCTCTGCTTGGTCCTGCCTCACGCCCTGTGGGCAGCAACACGGGAGGCTGGCCCTCGCCGACCCAATCTTGACGGACCCTGCTAGGCCGATTGCTCCAGGGGCCCTGGTCTGCTTTCCCGTGGCCGCTGGCTGCAGAGGTTGTGCTTTGGCCCGCTGAGATTCTCCCATACTGCAGTCTCTCCCTCTACAAGTAGCACCCCCCCCCCCCGCTGAATGGCCACGTTTTCAATGTGCACCTCTTACCTCTCCTACAAGTTGTATCTGCCCACCCAGTGCCTAGCAACGTGTGGTCATCGGCTGTAACACACCAAGCGTGTTATCCTTTAGACTTTATTCATTCCACAGGGCAAACGCTGGACTGCCACAGTTTGCACTTTCATTACACAGAGCATCTTTGAACTCTATCAGAGTTTTGTGCCTCCCTCTCCCTCCCTTCCTCCCGCCTTTCCCCTCTCCCTTCCTCCCTGGTTCCCTCCCTGTGTTGTTTCTGTTGTTCTTGTGGTTGTTGAGATGATCTGGCTTCCTAGGTCCCCAGTCCAGTGCTGAGTCCCTCAGCACAAGGGTTTCCCTCTCAGCCACCCCAGTAGCTGGGGGTCCAGGTGCGTGCCACCATCCTGGGCTTGCTCTTGCTTTCTTCGCTGCCAGCCATCAGCCCACCCACCACCCCCAAAACTCCCCCCCCAGCCCCCCCCCTCCGTTCCCCTGGGTGGCACAGGTTTTATTGCTTTCATCTGTGCGTCGTGCAGTTGAGGCGTGTGCTTCATACACTGGCCTGAGGATGTGTGTTGAAGGAGGCCTGGCGTCGTGTGAGATTGCAAACCGAACTCAGTCATCAGCTAGCCAGTGCGCCCTGGCGCCACCGCCCCTTTAAGTTAGCCCGTTGAGGAGAGCGCCTAGCGCCTATGGGAGCCAGAAGAAAAGCGGAAGGAAGCCGCGAAGATGAGGGATGCCGGGTCCCACGCTGGAGACCTTCGGGATGCGGGGTGAAGGGGATTGGGAGCCTGAGAGCTCATCGTCCCCACACCCACCCGCCACCCCGCGGGGGAAGACTCAGGGTGAAGTCCTCCTGAAGTCTCACTGAGAGGAGTGTCCTGAGTTCATGGCCGGTAGGATCTGCTCTTGCAGTGCTTGTAATCTCTAAGCGTCTTGGCCATGAGCGGGGCAGCTTTCTTGGCTGTAGCTTTCCTGGTGTTGGCCGCCAGCACGGAGGGAGCGGGAGCGGGAGCCCTTGCGGCGCTCCCAGAGGCACAGGCTGGTCTCTGAGCACCTGGATTCCCGCTGGCGCTGCTGGCACCGCTGAAGCTGCTGCCTGTGCGGGATGGGGCTGTTGCCCCTGGCGACTTCTGCTGCCACCCGGCAATCTGGTCAGGTGGCTGGGCCAGAGGATTGAAGAGGATCATCTATGTCTGTCGGCCGTGGGCCTTCTTGGCCTGTGCAGATTGGATCCTGGCGGCCACTGCCTGGAGTCGCCGCTCTCGGGCCTCGCGAAGCCGCAGGTACATCTCGCGCCAGGACTCTCGCTCCCGCGGCGTTTCCCCCTTAAAGTCTTTGCTGCAACGCCTTCTCCACAAGCGGTCTGTCTGTTCCACCGGAACGTGGCGAGACTTCTGCGTGCGCCAGAGCTGAGCAGGACTACAGGTCTCCCAGGCGGGCTCGGGAAGGCAGTCGGGGGTTCCCGCTCCTTCCGAGGAGCATTCCAGGAGCCCTGTCTCTTCCCGCATGTCCTGCTGGCTGCGGCGGCGGCGGCGGCGGCGGAAGGAGCCCCGCTTGGAGCCAGAATACACGGGCATCTTGGAATACACTCTGCCCCCAGTAAATGCGGCCCCTTGCTCGGGTCCTTCCTCTGCCTCTGCCGCTCGATCTTCCTCTCCGTCTTGGTCTTCCTCTTCCCCTTCGTGGAGCCAAGACGGCGCTGCCGCTCCCAGTGCGTGGAAGGGGGAGCTGGCGTGGAGGGCGGGAAGGGGACTGCAGCTGGCCTGCGCCCCGGGGAAGGGGAGTGCCGGCGGCGGCATCGCCGCGGCCGCGCTGGACACCTTCTCCAGCTTGGCCGCATCGGCTTCGGCCGGCTGCGGCTTCTGGGGCTCCTCGTGTCCCTTCACCTTAGGCAATTTCCCCAGCAAGTCGGAGTCTCGGGGGCCGCTTTGGGAGGCACCTCTTGTCGGCTGTGTCTCTGCCAGTGTAGAAGTGGCAGAAGTTTTGCCAGGCGCCTTCTTTTTCTTCGGGGGCTCCTCATAGTGTAGGCAGGCCTGAAAAGACGAGGCGGGCTCCTGGAATTCTTTCTCGGTGCTTGGGCGTGGCCGGAGCCCGGGCCCTTCGTGGGAGGCCTGGGTTCCGCCTACTGCAGAGATGTCCGCTGGAGCAGCGGGTCCGGGCTCCCGCGGGGATGTGGACGGGTGCCGGGCCACCTGAGGGGGCCCCGCGGAGCCCCCCCGAGGGGCCTGAAGCCTGAGGAAGTCTGAGGAAGGAGCTGGTGCCTCTCTGGGGCGCTTCCTCCCGTGCTCTGTCGCGCCCTCGGGACTGGGAGCTCGCTTGCCAGGGGGCCCGAGCTCCCGCTGCGCGTCCGTTTCCCCGTGCTGCCGCCGCCCAGGAAGAGCATCTGCGGGGCGCTCGCCAGGAGCGACCCGGTGCTCAGGCCGCGCCTCGCGATCCAGCAGAGCCAGGATCTTCCAACGGGCGGCCAGCTCCTTGGCCAAGCTGCCCACGAGCTGGTGTTTGCGCAAGCCCCTCACCGTCTTTCGGACGCCGGTGTCGGCCAGGATGTCCCCTGTCATGGGCAAGACGGAGAGCCTCTCCAAGCACTGGCGGAGCTCGCGAGGGTCGTGGGCGTGGGTGGCCAGGCGCGCCTGCAGCTTCTGCACCGTCTGGCGAGCCCACTGGGCCGCCATCCCGCCGATGGGCGCTGGCGCGCAGCGGTGCCGGGTGGGGTGGACGCTTTGGGCGGCCTCCGCACGGGAGCTTGGTGGAGTTCGCTGGGAGTCGCTCCTGCGGCGGCGAGCTGGGCGGCAGGTGGGCCCTGGGGCGTGCCAGGTACGGTGGTGGGGTTCAGCACCGGGAAGTGGGGTGGAGGAGGGAGGTGCCACCCGGTGTGCGCAGGCCGGTGTCCTCGGTGTCCTCGGCGACGGTAAAGGCTGCGGCGGCACGGGCGGGCGGCCTGGTGCACGGAGCCGGGAGACAGGCCTGTGGCGGCGGCAAGCAGCTGCGCGGTGGGGTGTGCTGTCCCTCAAGCAAAAGAGCCCCGGGCGTCCAGGCCCAGGCCGGCCTTATATAGCCAGCAGGCCCCGCCCCCTGCGGGGCGGAGCCTGTGAGCCACGCCCTCGACGGACACCTGTGAGGCCCGCGTTCCTGGACCCGCGGCTGATGCCTGCCTCGGGAGTCCCCAGGGACCCAGGGGGTTCCCCTCCGCTTCCACTACCCCACTGCCACTGCTGGTGTCACCTAGTCACCGCCAGTGGATTGAGCCATCGCCAGTGACCACCCCAGCTCCAGCTTCCTGGAGTTCCCTCTCCCCCTTTTACAGAGGAGGAAGCCCAAAGCCCAGGCTGGGTCAAGGGGGTTGGGGGTGGGGAGGAGAGGTCCACTTCCGTTGCAGGCAGCCCACCTAAGAGGACTCGCTACGGGAAAGGGAACTGAATCCCAATTGCCCTGCGGTCCCCTTGTGAACCGGGGAATGGAGGCCCAGAGAGGCAAGGGAATGGATGTGTCCCCAACACCCAGAAGCTGAGACCCTGAAGGGCAAGGGGAGGGTCTTCCGTGTCCGCTGTGCGTCCCTAGGCGTCATCACTTCTATTCCTTCCGAGTGAAGGAGGGAAGGGAACGACCACCGTTTGTGAGGACCCTGAGGGTCAGCAGTGGGGCCTGAGTCAGAAGAGGCCAGGGAAGACACCCCAAGGGGCATGAGGACCTTCGCCCCCACCCCGGAAAGAACTCCATGCCACTGCCCTGGAGGTGTACTTCCTCCCAGTCCTCCCTGAAGTTGTGGGCCAGAAGTGGGTCTCACCCAGTTTCACCCCAGAGGATCAGAGCCTAGCAGGTCTCCGGAAGTGCACCTGGCCTCACCTCTCTCCAAGAAACTGGGCAAAGAGCAGGGTGGGTCTGCTTTTTTTTTTTTGTGCCATTTCGTCTTTCCAGCTCTCTGCAGCCATTCTTCCCTGCAGACAGTCAGCCAGTTAGCCAGTTCCTTGCATCTTTCTGATGCCACTCTGCAGCGGTCGGCCTGGGCCCGTGTTCACCATCCATGGGTATTACCACCCGCTCACCCCCTTCCTCCCCGACCACACCGCCCCCCCATCCCTCCCCCGGCCTCACTAAATCCCCTTCCCTTTGGTGTTAAGGACACCCCAAACTTAGATTTGGTTAGATCCGAAAGGCACCGACGACGGCTGTCACCGTTTGGCTATCCATACTCTGAGTGACATAAGTTTGAGGTTCTAACGTGGTGCCCTGTGCCTGCTGCTCACTGATCAAGTGTGCGTGAACCAACGTGGGCGTCCTGAGAGTGGGCAAGATGATCATGATCCCTAAGAGAAAAGAGGAGAGGAGAGGACCTCCCTCTCCATCCGGACCCTCCCAAGTACACACAGGTGTTTACCAAAAGTGTGTATATGGGCGAGTCCTCTCTCATCCTTTCCCTTCTCTCTCTTGGTTTCCTTTGTTGGTTTGTTCGCTTGCTTGAATGGCTGGATGGATGCATGGATGGATGGTGGTTTTGGAGACAGGACCTGTAGTCCAGGCTGGCCTTGAACTTCCTATCCTGCTGGCTACTCCTCCCCAGCACACCCGTGATGCCCTCTAGGCACTTTTTGTCTGTCCTTCTGTCTGTCCAGAGCTTGTTGACACGGAGAAGATGGAAGCAGGCTCTCAGGCAGCAGGGCATCTTCTGAGACTGGTCTGGAGAGCATATTTGGTCCTCTCTGCTTGGTCCTGCCTCACGCCCTGTGGGCAGCAACACGGGAGGCTGGCCCTCGCCGACCCAATCTTGACGGACCCTGCTAGGCCGATTGCTCCAGGGGCCCTGGTCTGCTTTCCCGTGGCCGCTGGCTGCAGAGGTTGTGCTTTGGCCCGCTGAGATTCTCCCATACTGCAGTCTCTCCCTCTACAAGTAGCACCCCCCCCCCCCGCTGAATGGCCACGTTTTCAATGTGCACCTCTTACCTCTCCTACAAGTTGTATCTGCCCACCCAGTGCCTAGCAACGTGTGGTCATCGGCTGTAACACACCAAGCGTGTTATCCTTTAGACTTTATTCATTCCACAGGGCAAACGCTGGACTGCCACAGTTTGCACTTTCATTACACAGAGCATCTTTGAACTCTATCAGAGTTTTGTGCCTCCCTCTCCCTCCCTTCCTCCCGCCTTTCCCCTCTCCCTTCCTCCCTGGTTCCCTCCCTGTGTTGTTTCTGTTGTTCTTGTGGTTGTTGAGATGATCTGGCTTCCTAGGTCCCCAGTCCAGTGCTGAGTCCCTCAGCACAAGGGTTTCCCTCTCAGCCACCCCAGTAGCTGGGGGTCCAGGTGCGTGCCACCATCCTGGGCTTGCTCTTGCTTTCTTCGCTGCCAGCCATCAGCCCACCCACCACCCCCAAAACTCCCCCCCCAGCCCCCCCCCTCCGTTCCCCTGGGTGGCACAGGTTTTATTGCTTTCATCTGTGCGTCGTGCAGTTGAGGCGTGTGCTTCATACACTGGCCTGAGGATGTGTGTTGAAGGAGGCCTGGCGTCGTGTGAGATTGCAAACCGAACTCAGTCATCAGCTAGCCAGTGCGCCCTGGCGCCACCGCCCCTTTAAGTTAGCCCGTTGAGGAGAGCGCCTAGCGCCTATGGGAGCCAGAAGAAAAGCGGAAGGAAGCCGCGAAGATGAGGGATGCCGGGTCCCACGCTGGAGACCTTCGGGATGCGGGGTGAAGGGGATTGGGAGCCTGAGAGCTCATCGTCCCCACACCCACCCGCCACCCCGCGGGGGAAGACTCAGGGTGAAGTCCTCCTGAAGTCTCACTGAGAGGAGTGTCCTGAGTTCATGGCCGGTAGGATCTGCTCTTGCAGTGCTTGTAATCTCTAAGCGTCTTGGCCATGAGCGGGGCAGCTTTCTTGGCTGTAGCTTTCCTGGTGTTGGCCGCCAGCACGGAGGGAGCGGGAGCGGGAGCCCTTGCGGCGCTCCCAGAGGCACAGGCTGGTCTCTGAGCACCTGGATTCCCGCTGGCGCTGCTGGCACCGCTGAAGCTGCTGCCTGTGCGGGATGGGGCTGTTGCCCCTGGCGACTTCTGCTGCCACCCGGCAATCTGGTCAGGTGGCTGGGCCAGAGGATTGAAGAGGATCATCTATGTCTGTCGGCCGTGGGCCTTCTTGGCCTGTGCAGATTGGATCCTGGCGGCCACTGCCTGGAGTCGCCGCTCTCGGGCCTCGCGAAGCCGCAGGTACATCTCGCGCCAGGACTCTCGCTCCCGCGGCGTTTCCCCCTTAAAGTCTTTGCTGCAACGCCTTCTCCACAAGCGGTCTGTCTGTTCCACCGGAACGTGGCGAGACTTCTGCGTGCGCCAGAGCTGAGCAGGACTACAGGTCTCCCAGGCGGGCTCGGGAAGGCAGTCGGGGGTTCCCGCTCCTTCCGAGGAGCATTCCAGGAGCCCTGTCTCTTCCCGCATGTCCTGCTGGCTGCGGCGGCGGCGGCGGCGGCGGAAGGAGCCCCGCTTGGAGCCAGAATACACGGGCATCTTGGAATACACTCTGCCCCCAGTAAATGCGGCCCCTTGCTCGGGTCCTTCCTCTGCCTCTGCCGCTCGATCTTCCTCTCCGTCTTGGTCTTCCTCTTCCCCTTCGTGGAGCCAAGACGGCGCTGCCGCTCCCAGTGCGTGGAAGGGGGAGCTGGCGTGGAGGGCGGGAAGGGGACTGCAGCTGGCCTGCGCCCCGGGGAAGGGGAGTGCCGGCGGCGGCATCGCCGCGGCCGCGCTGGACACCTTCTCCAGCTTGGCCGCATCGGCTTCGGCCGGCTGCGGCTTCTGGGGCTCCTCGTGTCCCTTCACCTTAGGCAATTTCCCCAGCAAGTCGGAGTCTCGGGGGCCGCTTTGGGAGGCACCTCTTGTCGGCTGTGTCTCTGCCAGTGTAGAAGTGGCAGAAGTTTTGCCAGGCGCCTTCTTTTTCTTCGGGGGCTCCTCATAGTGTAGGCAGGCCTGAAAAGACGAGGCGGGCTCCTGGAATTCTTTCTCGGTGCTTGGGCGTGGCCGGAGCCCGGGCCCTTCGTGGGAGGCCTGGGTTCCGCCTACTGCAGAGATGTCCGCTGGAGCAGCGGGTCCGGGCTCCCGCGGGGATGTGGACGGGTGCCGGGCCACCTGAGGGGGCCCCGCGGAGCCCCCCCGAGGGGCCTGAAGCCTGAGGAAGTCTGAGGAAGGAGCTGGTGCCTCTCTGGGGCGCTTCCTCCCGTGCTCTGTCGCGCCCTCGGGACTGGGAGCTCGCTTGCCAGGGGGCCCGAGCTCCCGCTGCGCGTCCGTTTCCCCGTGCTGCCGCCGCCCAGGAAGAGCATCTGCGGGGCGCTCGCCAGGAGCGACCCGGTGCTCAGGCCGCGCCTCGCGATCCAGCAGAGCCAGGATCTTCCAACGGGCGGCCAGCTCCTTGGCCAAGCTGCCCACGAGCTGGTGTTTGCGCAAGCCCCTCACCGTCTTTCGGACGCCGGTGTCGGCCAGGATGTCCCCTGTCATGGGCAAGACGGAGAGCCTCTCCAAGCACTGGCGGAGCTCGCGAGGGTCGTGGGCGTGGGTGGCCAGGCGCGCCTGCAGCTTCTGCACCGTCTGGCGAGCCCACTGGGCCGCCATCCCGCCGATGGGCGCTGGCGCGCAGCGGTGCCGGGTGGGGTGGGCGCTTTGGGCGGCCTCCGCACGGGAGCTTGGTGGAGTTCGCTGGGAGTCGCTCCTGCGGCGGCGAGCTGGGCGGCAGGTGGGCCCTGGGGCGTGCCAGGTACGGTGGTGGGGTTCAGCACCGGGAAGTGGGGTGGAGGAGGGAGGTGCCACCCGGTGTGCGCAGGCCGGTGTCCTCGGTGTCCTCGGCGACGGTAAAGGCTGCGGCGGCACGGGCGGGCGGCCTGGTGCACGGAGCCGGGAGACAGGCCTGTGGCGGCGGCAAGCAGCTGCGCGGTGGGGTGTGCTGTCCCTCAAGCAAAAGAGCCCCGGGCGTCCAGGCCCAGGCCGGCCTTATATAGCCAGCAGGCCCCGCCCCCTGCGGGGCGGAGCCTGTGAGCCACGCCCTCGACGGACACCTGTGAGGCCCGCGTTCCTGGACCCGCGGCTGATGCCTGCCTCGGGAGTCCCCAGGGACCCAGGGGGTTCCCCTCCGCTTCCACTACCCCACTGCCACTGCTGGTGTCACCTAGTCACCGCCAGTGGATTGAGCCATCGCCAGTGACCACCCCAGCTCCAGCTTCCTGGAGTTCCCTCTCCCCCTTTTACAGAGGAGGAAGCCCAAAGCCCAGGCTGGGTCAAGGGGGTTGGGGGTGGGGAGGAGAGGTCCACTTCCGTTGCAGGCAGCCCACCTAAGAGGACTCGCTACGGGAAAGGGAACTGAATCCCAATTGCCCTGCGGTCCCCTTGTGAACCGGGGAATGGAGGCCCAGAGAGGCAAGGGAATGGATGTGTCCCCAACACCCAGAAGCTGAGACCCTGAAGGGCAAGGGGAGGGTCTTCCGTGTCCGCTGTGCGTCCCTAGGCGTCATCACTTCTATTCCTTCCGAGTGAAGGAGGGAAGGGAACGACCACCGTTTGTGAGGACCCTGAGGGTCAGCAGTGGGGCCTGAGTCAGAAGAGGCCAGGGAAGACACCCCAAGGGGCATGAGGACCTTCGCCCCCACCCCGGAAAGAACTCCATGCCACTGCCCTGGAGGTGTACTTCCTCCCAGTCCTCCCTGAAGTTGTGGGCCAGAAGTGGGTCTCACCCAGTTTCACCCCAGAGGATCAGAGCCTAGCAGGTCTCCGGAAGTGCACCTGGCCTCACCTCTCTCCAAGAAACTGGGCAAAGAGCAGGGTGGGTCTGCTTTTTTTTTTTTGTGCCATTTCGTCTTTCCAGCTCTCTGCAGCCATTCTTCCCTGCAGACAGTCAGCCAGTTAGCCAGTTCCTTGCATCTTTCTGATGCCACTCTGCAGCGGTCGGCCTGGGCCCGTGTTCACCATCCATGGGTATTACCACCCGCTCACCCCCTTCCTCCCCGACCACACCGCCCCCCCATCCCTCCCCCGGCCTCACTAAATCCCCTTCCCTTTGGTGTTAAGGACACCCCAAACTTAGATTTGGTTAGATCCGAAAGGCACCGACGACGGCTGTCACCGTTTGGCTATCCATACTCTGAGTGACATAAGTTTGAGGTTCTAACGTGGTGCCCTGTGCCTGCTGCTCACTGATCAAGTGTGCGTGAACCAACGTGGGCGTCCTGAGAGTGGGCAAGATGATCATGATCCCTAAGAGAAAAGAGGAGAGGAGAGGACCTCCCTCTCCATCCGGACCCTCCCAAGTACACACAGGTGTTTACCAAAAGTGTGTATATGGGCGAGTCCTCTCTCATCCTTTCCCTTCTCTCTCTTGGTTTCCTTTGTTGGTTTGTTCGCTTGCTTGAATGGCTGGATGGATGCATGGATGGATGGTGGTTTTGGAGACAGGACCTGTAGTCCAGGCTGGCCTTGAACTTCCTATCCTGCTGGCTACTCCTCCCCAGCACACCCGTGATGCCCTCTAGGCACTTTTTGTCTGTCCTTCTGTCTGTCCAGAGCTTGTTGACACGGAGAAGATGGAAGCGGGCTCTCAGGCAGCAGGGCATCTTCTGAGACTGGTCTGGAGAGCATATTTGGTCCTCTCTGCTTGGTCCTGCCTCACGCCCTGTGGGCAGCAACACGGGAGGCTGGCCCTCGCCGACCCAATCTTGACGGACCCTGCTAGGCCGATTGCTCCAGGGGCCCTGGTCTGCTTTCCCGTGGCCGCTGGCTGCAGAGGTTGTGCTTTGGCCCGCTGAGATTCTCCCATACTGCAGTCTCTCCCTCTACAAGTAGCACCCCCCCCCCCCGCTGAATGGCCACGTTTTCAATGTGCACCTCTTACCTCTCCTACAAGTTGTATCTGCCCACCCAGTGCCTAGCAACGTGTGGTCATCGGCTGTAACACACCAAGCGTGTTATCCTTTAGACTTTATTCATTCCACAGGGCAAACGCTGGACTGCCACAGTTTGCACTTTCATTACACAGAGCATCTTTGAACTCTATCAGAGTTTTGTGCCTCCCTCTCCCTCCCTTCCTCCCGCCTTTCCCCTCTCCCTTCCTCCCTGGTTCCCTCCCTGTGTTGTTTCTGTTGTTCTTGTGGTTGTTGAGATGATCTGGCTTCCTAGGTCCCCAGTCCAGTGCTGAGTCCCTCAGCACAAGGGTTTCCCTCTCAGCCACCCCAGTAGCTGGGGGTCCAGGTGCGTGCCACCATCCTGGGCTTGCTCTTGCTTTCTTCGCTGCCAGCCATCAGCCCACCCACCACCCCCAAAACTCCCCCCCCAGCCCCCCCCTCCGTTCCCCTGGGTGGCACAGGTTTTATTGCTTTCATCTGTGCGTCGTGCAGTTGAGGCGTGTGCTTCATACACTGGCCTGAGGATGTGTGTTGAAGGAGGCCTGGCGTCGTGTGAGATTGCAAACCGAACTCAGTCATCAGCTAGCCAGTGCGCCCTGGCGCCACCGCCCCTTTAAGTTAGCCCGTTGAGGAGAGCGCCTAGCGCCTATGGGAGCCAGAAGAAAAGCGGAAGGAAGCCGCGAAGATGAGGGATGCCGGGTCCCACGCTGGAGACCTTCGGGCTGCGGGGTGAAGGGGATTGGGAGCCTGAGAGCTCATCGTCCCCACACCCACCCGCCACCCCGCGGGGGAAGACTCAGGGTGAAGTCCTCCTGAAGTCTCACTGAGAGGAGTGTCCTGAGTTCATGGCCGGTAGGATCTGCTCTTGCAGTGCTTGTAATCTCTAAGCGTCTTGGCCATGAGCGGGGCAGCTTTCTTGGCTGTAGCTTTCCTGGTGTTGGCCGCCAGCACGGAGGGAGCGGGAGCGGGAGCCCTTGCGGCGCTCCCAGAGGCACAGGCTGGTCTCTGAGCACCTGGATTCCCGCTGGCGCTGCTGGCACCGCTGAAGCTGCTGCCTGTGCGGGATGGGGCTGTTGCCCCTGGCGACTTCTGCTGCCACCCGGCAATCTTGGTCAGGTGGCTGGGCCAGAGGATTGAAGAGGATCATCTATGTCTGTCGGCCGTGGGCCTTCTTGGCCTGTGCAGATTGGATCCTGGCGGCCACTGCCTGGAGTCGCTGCTCTCGGGCCTCGCGAAGCCGCAGGTACATCTCGCGCCAGGACTCTCGCTCCCGCGGCGTTTCCCCCTTAAAGTCTTTGCTGCAACGCCTTCTCCACAAGCGGTCTGTCTGTTCCACCGGAACGTGGCGAGACTTCTGCGTGCGCCAGAGCTGAGCAGGACTACAGGTCTCCCAGGCGGGCTCGGGAAGGCAGTCGGGGGTTCCCGCTCCTTCCGAGGAGCATTCCAGGAGCCCTGTCTCTTCCCGCATGTCCTGCTGGCTGCGGCGGCGGCGGCGGCGGCGGAAGGAGCCCCGCTTGGAGCCAGAATACACGGGCATCTTGGAATACACTCTGCCCCCAGTAAATGCGGCCCCTTGCTCGGGTCCTTCCTCTGCCTCTGCCGCTCGATCTTCCTCTCCGTCTTGGTCTTCCTCTTCCCCTTCGTGGAGCCAAGACGGCGCTGCCGCTCCCAGTGCGTGGAAGGGGGAGCTGGCGTGGAGGGCGGGAAGGGGACTGCAGCTGGCCTGCGCCCCGGGGAAGGGGAGTGCCGGCGGCGGCATCGCCGCGGCCGCGCTGGACACCTTCTCCAGCTTGGCCGCATCGGCTTCGGCCGGCTGCGGCTTCTGGGGCTCCTCGTGTCCCTTCACCTTAGGCAATTTCCCCAGCAAGTCGGAGTCTCGGGGGCCGCTTTGGGAGGCACCTCTTGTCGGCTGTGTCTCTGCCAGTGTAGAAGTGGCAGAAGTTTTGCCAGGCGCCTTCTTTTTCTTCGGGGGCTCCTCATAGTGTAGGCAGGCCTGAAAAGACGAGGCGGGCTCCTGGAATTCTTTCTCGGTGCTTGGGCGTGGCCGGAGCCCGGGCCCTTCGTGGGAGGCCTGGGTTCCGCCTACTGCAGAGATGTCCGCTGGAGCAGCGGGTCCGGGCTCCCGCGGGGATGTGGACGGGTGCCGGGCCACCTGAGGGGGCCCCGCGGAGCCCCCCCGAGGGGCCTGAAGCCTGAGGAAGTCTGAGGAAGGAGCTGGTGCCTCTCTGGGGCGCTTCCTCCCGTGCTCTGTCGCGCCCTCGGGACTGGGAGCTCGCTTGCCAGGGGGCCCGAGCTCCCGCTGCGCGTCCGTTTCCCCGTGCTGCCGCCGCCCAGGAAGAGCATCTGCGGGGCGCTCGCCAGGAGCGACCCGGTGCTCAGGCCGCGCCTCGCGATCCAGCAGAGCCAGGATCTTCCAACGGGCGGCCAGCTCCTTGGCCAAGCTGCCCACGAGCTGGTGTTTGCGCAAGCCCCTCACCGTCTTTCGGACGCCGGTGTCGGCCAGGATGTCCCCTGTCATGGGCAAGACGGAGAGCCTCTCCAAGCACTGGCGGAGCTCGCGAGGGTCGTGGGCGTGGGTGGCCAGGCGCGCCTGCAGCTTCTGCACCGTCTGGCGAGCCCACTGGGCCGCCATCCCGCCGATGGGCGCTGGCGCGCAGCGGTGCCGGGTGGGGTGGGCGCTTTGGGCGGCCTCCGCACGGGAGCTTGGTGGAGTTCGCTGGGAGTCGCTCCTGCGGCGGCGAGCTGGGCGGCAGGTGGGCCCTGGGGCGTGCCAGGTACGGTGGTGGGGTTCAGCACCGGGAAGTGGGGTGGAGGAGGGAGGTGCCACCCGGTGTGCGCAGGCCGGTGTCCTCGGTGTCCTCGGCGACGGTAAAGGCTGCGGCGGCACGGGCGGGCGGCCTGGTGCACGGAGCCGGGAGACAGGCCTGTGGCGGCGGCAAGCAGCTGCGCGGTGGGGTGTGCTGTCCCTCAAGCAAAAGAGCCCCGGGCGTCCAGGCCCAGGCCGGCCTTATATAGCCAGCAGGCCCCGCCCCCTGCGGGGCGGAGCCTGTGAGCCACGCCCTCGACGGACACCTGTGAGGCCCGCGTTCCTGGACCCGCGGCTGATGCCTGCCTCGGGAGTCCCCAGGGACCCAGGGGGTTCCCCTCCGCTTCCACTACCCCACTGCCACTGCTGGTGTCACCTAGTCACCGCCAGTGGATTGAGCCATCGCCAGTGACCACCCCAGCTCCAGCTTCCTGGAGTTCCCTCTCCCCCTTTTACAGAGGAGGAAGCCCAAAGCCCAGGCTGGGTCAAGGGGGTTGGGGGTGGGGAGGAGAGGTCCACTTCCGTTGCAGGCAGCCCACCTAAGAGGACTCGCTACGGGAAAGGGAACTGAATCCCAATTGCCCTGCGGTCCCCTTGTGAACCGGGGAATGGAGGCCCAGAGAGGCAAGGGAATGGATGTGTCCCCAACACCCAGAAGCTGAGACCCTGAAGGGCAAGGGGAGGGTCTTCCGTGTCCGCTGTGCGTCCCTAGGCGTCATCACTTCTATTCCTTCCGAGTGAAGGAGGGAAGGGAACGACCACCGTTTGTGAGGACCCTGAGGGTCAGCAGTGGGGCCTGAGTCAGAAGAGGCCAGGGAAGACACCCCAAGGGGCATGAGGACCTTCGCCCCCACCCCGGAAAGAACTCCATGCCACTGCCCTGGAGGTGTACTTCCTCCCAGTCCTCCCTGAAGTTGTGGGCCAGAAGTGGGTCTCACCCAGTTTCACCCCAGAGGATCAGAGCCTAGCAGGTCTCCGGAAGTGCACCTGGCCTCACCTCTCTCCAAGAAACTGGGCAAAGAGCAGGGTGGGTCTGCTTTTTTTTTTTTGTGCCATTTCGTCTTTCCAGCTCTCTGCAGCCATTCTTCCCTGCAGACAGTCAGCCAGTTAGCCAGTTCCTTGCATCTTTCTGATGCCACTCTGCAGCGGTCGGCCTGGGCCCGTGTTCACCATCCATGGGTATTACCACCCGCTCACCCCCTTCCTCCCCGACCACACCGCCCCCCCATCCCTCCCCCGGCCTCACTAAATCCCCTTCCCTTTGGTGTTAAGGACACCCCAAACTTAGATTTGGTTAGATCCGAAAGGCACCGACGACGGCTGTCACCGTTTGGCTATCCATACTCTGAGTGACATAAGTTTGAGGTTCTAACGTGGTGCCCTGTGCCTGCTGCTCACTGATCAAGTGTGCGTGAACCAACGTGGGCGTCCTGAGAGTGGGCAAGATGATCATGATCCCTAAGAGAAAAGAGGAGAGGAGAGGACCTCCCTCTCCATCCGGACCCTCCCAAGTACACACAGGTGTTTACCAAAAGTGTGTATATGGGCGAGTCCTCTCTCATCCTTTCCCTTCTCTCTCTTGGTTTCCTTTGTTGGTTTGTTCGCTTGCTTGAATGGCTGGATGGATGCATGGATGGATGGTGGTTTTGGAGACAGGACCTGTAGTCCAGGCTGGCCTTGAACTTCCTATCCTGCTGGCTACTCCTCCCCAGCACACCCGTGATGCCCTCTAGGCACTTTTTGTCTGTCCTTCTGTCTGTCCAGAGCTTGTTGACACGGAGAAGATGGAAGCGGGCTCTCAGGCAGCAGGGCATCTTCTGAGACTGGTCTGGAGAGCATATTTGGTCCTCTCTGCTTGGTCCTGCCTCACGCCCTGTGGGCAGCAACACGGGAGGCTGGCCCTCGCCGACCCAATCTTGACGGACCCTGCTAGGCCGATTGCTCCAGGGGCCCTGGTCTGCTTTCCCGTGGCCGCTGGCTGCAGAGGTTGTGCTTTGGCCCGCTGAGATTCTCCCATACTGCAGTCTCTCCCTCTACAAGTAGCACCCCCCCCCCCCGCTGAATGGCCACGTTTTCAATGTGCACCTCTTACCTCTCCTACAAGTTGTATCTGCCCACCCAGTGCCTAGCAACGTGTGGTCATCGGCTGTAACACACCAAGCGTGTTATCCTTTAGACTTTATTCATTCCACAGGGCAAACGCTGGACTGCCACAGTTTGCACTTTCATTACACAGAGCATCTTTGAACTCTATCAGAGTTTTGTGCCTCCCTCTCCCTCCCTTCCTCCCGCCTTTCCCCTCTCCCTTCCTCCCTGGTTCCCTCCCTGTGTTGTTTCTGTTGTTCTTGTGGTTGTTGAGATGATCTGGCTTCCTAGGTCCCCAGTCCAGTGCTGAGTCCCTCAGCACAAGGGTTTCCCTCTCAGCCACCCCAGTAGCTGGGGGTCCAGGTGCGTGCCACCATCCTGGGCTTGCTCTTGCTTTCTTCGCTGCCAGCCATCAGCCCACCCACCACCCCCAAAACTCCCCCCCCAGCCCCCCCCTCCGTTCCCCTGGGTGGCACAGGTTTTATTGCTTTCATCTGTGCGTCGTGCAGTTGAGGCGTGTGCTTCATACACTGGCCTGAGGATGTGTGTTGAAGGAGGCCTGGCGTCGTGTGAGATTGCAAACCGAACTCAGTCATCAGCTAGCCAGTGCGCCCTGGCGCCACCGCCCCTTTAAGTTAGCCCGTTGAGGAGAGCGCCTAGCGCCTATGGGAGCCAGAAGAAAAGCGGAAGGAAGCCGCGAAGATGAGGGATGCCGGGTCCCACGCTGGAGACCTTCGGGCTGCGGGGTGAAGGGGATTGGGAGCCTGAGAGCTCATCGTCCCCACACCCACCCGCCACCCCGCGGGGGAAGACTCAGGGTGAAGTCCTCCTGAAGTCTCACTGAGAGGAGTGTCCTGAGTTCATGGCCGGTAGGATCTGCTCTTGCAGTGCTTGTAATCTCTAAGCGTCTTGGCCATGAGCGGGGCAGCTTTCTTGGCTGTAGCTTTCCTGGTGTTGGCCGCCAGCACGGAGGGAGCGGGAGCGGGAGCCCTTGCGGCGCTCCCAGAGGCACAGGCTGGTCTCTGAGCACCTGGATTCCCGCTGGCGCTGCTGGCACCGCTGAAGCTGCTGCCTGTGCGGGATGGGGCTGTTGCCCCTGGCGACTTCTGCTGCCACCCGGCAATCTTGGTCAGGTGGCTGGGCCAGAGGATTGAAGAGGATCATCTATGTCTGTCGGCCGTGGGCCTTCTTGGCCTGTGCAGATTGGATCCTGGCGGCCACTGCCTGGAGTCGCTGCTCTCGGGCCTCGCGAAGCCGCAGGTACATCTCGCGCCAGGACTCTCGCTCCCGCGGCGTTTCCCCCTTAAAGTCTTTGCTGCAACGCCTTCTCCACAAGCGGTCTGTCTGTTCCACCGGAACGTGGCGAGACTTCTGCGTGCGCCAGAGCTGAGCAGGACTACAGGTCTCCCAGGCGGGCTCGGGAAGGCAGTCGGGGGTTCCCGCTCCTTCCGAGGAGCATTCCAGGAGCCCTGTCTCTTCCCGCATGTCCTGCTGGCTGCGGCGGCGGCGGCGGCGGCGGAAGGAGCCCCGCTTGGAGCCAGAATACACGGGCATCTTGGAATACACTCTGCCCCCAGTAAATGCGGCCCCTTGCTCGGGTCCTTCCTCTGCCTCTGCCGCTCGATCTTCCTCTCCGTCTTGGTCTTCCTCTTCCCCTTCGTGGAGCCAAGACGGCGCTGCCGCTCCCAGTGCGTGGAAGGGGGAGCTGGCGTGGAGGGCGGGAAGGGGACTGCAGCTGGCCTGCGCCCCGGGGAAGGGGAGTGCCGGCGGCGGCATCGCCGCGGCCGCGCTGGACACCTTCTCCAGCTTGGCCGCATCGGCTTCGGCCGGCTGCGGCTTCTGGGGCTCCTCGTGTCCCTTCACCTTAGGCAATTTCCCCAGCAAGTCGGAGTCTCGGGGGCCGCTTTGGGAGGCACCTCTTGTCGGCTGTGTCTCTGCCAGTGTAGAAGTGGCAGAAGTTTTGCCAGGCGCCTTCTTTTTCTTCGGGGGCTCCTCATAGTGTAGGCAGGCCTGAAAAGACGAGGCGGGCTCCTGGAATTCTTTCTCGGTGCTTGGGCGTGGCCGGAGCCCGGGCCCTTCGTGGGAGGCCTGGGTTCCGCCTACTGCAGAGATGTCCGCTGGAGCAGCGGGTCCGGGCTCCCGCGGGGATGTGGACGGGTGCCGGGCCACCTGAGGGGGCCCCGCGGAGCCCCCCCGAGGGGCCTGAAGCCTGAGGAAGTCTGAGGAAGGAGCTGGTGCCTCTCTGGGGCGCTTCCTCCCGTGCTCTGTCGCGCCCTCGGGACTGGGAGCTCGCTTGCCAGGGGGCCCGAGCTCCCGCTGCGCGTCCGTTTCCCCGTGCTGCCGCCGCCCAGGAAGAGCATCTGCGGGACGCTCGCCAGGAGCGACCCGGTGCTCAGGCCGCGCCTCGCGATCCAGCAGAGCCAGGATCTTCCAACGGGCGGCCAGCTCCTTGGCCAAGCTGCCCACGAGCTGGTGTTTGCGCAAGCCCCTCACCGTCTTTCGGACGCCGGTGTCGGCCAGGATGTCCCCTGTCATGGGCAAGACGGAGAGCCTCTCCAAGCACTGGCGGAGCTCGCGAGGGTCGTGGGCGTGGGTGGCCAGGCGCGCCTGCAGCTTCTGCACCGTCTGGCGAGCCCACTGGGCCGCCATCCCGCCGATGGGCGCTGGCGCGCAGCGGTGCCGGGTGGGGTGGGCGCTTTGGGCGGCCTCCGCACGGGAGCTTGGTGGAGTTCGCTGGGAGTCGCTCCTGCGGCGGCGAGCTGGGCGGCAGGTGGGCCCTGGGGCGTGCCAGGTACGGTGGTGGGGTTCAGCACCGGGAAGTGGGGTGGAGGAGGGAGGTGCCACCCGGTGTGCGCAGGCCGGTGTCCTCGGTGTCCTCGGCGACGGTAAAGGCTGCGGCGGCACGGGCGGGCGGCCTGGTGCACGGAGCCGGGAGACAGGCCTGTGGCGGCGGCAAGCAGCTGCGCGGTGGGGTGTGCTGTCCCTCAAGCAAAAGAGCCCCGGGCGTCCAGGCCCAGGCCGGCCTTATATAGCCAGCAGGCCCCGCCCCCTGCGGGGCGGAGCCTGTGAGCCACGCCCTCGACGGACACCTGTGAGGCCCGCGTTCCTGGACCCGCGGCTGATGCCTGCCTCGGGAGTCCCCAGGGACCCAGGGGGTTCCCCTCCGCTTCCACTACCCCACTGCCACTGCTGGTGTCACCTAGTCACCGCCAGTGGATTGAGCCATCGCCAGTGACCACCCCAGCTCCAGCTTCCTGGAGTTCCCTCTCCCCCTTTTACAGAGGAGGAAGCCCAAAGCCCAGGCTGGGTCAAGGGGGTTGGGGGTGGGGAGGAGAGGTCCACTTCCGTTGCAGGCAGCCCACCTAAGAGGACTCGCTACGGGAAAGGGAACTGAATCCCAATTGCCCTGCGGTCCCCTTGTGAACCGGGGAATGGAGGCCCAGAGAGGCAAGGGAATGGATGTGTCCCCAACACCCAGAAGCTGAGACCCTGAAGGGCAAGGGGAGGGTCTTCCGTGTCCGCTGTGCGTCCCTAGGCGTCATCACTTCTATTCCTTCCGAGTGAAGGAGGGAAGGGAACGACCACCGTTTGTGAGGACCCTGAGGGTCAGCAGTGGGGCCTGAGTCAGAAGAGGCCAGGGAAGACACCCCAAGGGGCATGAGGACCTTCGCCCCCACCCCGGAAAGAACTCCATGCCACTGCCCTGGAGGTGTACTTCCTCCCAGTCCTCCCTGAAGTTGTGGGCCAGAAGTGGGTCTCACCCAGTTTCACCCCAGAGGATCAGAGCCTAGCAGGTCTCCGGAAGTGCACCTGGCCTCACCTCTCTCCAAGAAACTGGGCAAAGAGCAGGGTGGGTCTGCTTTTTTTTTTTTGTGCCATTTCGTCTTTCCAGCTCTCTGCAGCCATTCTTCCCTGCAGACAGTCAGCCAGTTAGCCAGTTCCTTGCATCTTTCTGATGCCACTCTGCAGCGGTCGGCCTGGGCCCGTGTTCACCATCCATGGGTATTACCACCCGCTCACCCCCTTCCTCCCCGACCACACCGCCCCCCCATCCCTCCCCCGGCCTCACTAAATCCCCTTCCCTTTGGTGTTAAGGACACCCCAAACTTAGATTTGGTTAGATCCGAAAGGCACCGACGACGGCTGTCACCGTTTGGCTATCCATACTCTGAGTGACATAAGTTTGAGGTTCTAACGTGGTGCCCTGTGCCTGCTGCTCACTGATCAAGTGTGCGTGAACCAACGTGGGCGTCCTGAGAGTGGGCAAGATGATCATGATCCCTAAGAGAAAAGAGGAGAGGAGAGGACCTCCCTCTCCATCCGGACCCTCCCAAGTACACACAGGTGTTTACCAAAAGTGTGTATATGGGCGAGTCCTCTCTCATCCTTTCCCTTCTCTCTCTTGGTTTCCTTTGTTGGTTTGTTCGCTTGCTTGAATGGCTGGATGGATGCATGGATGGATGGTGGTTTTGGAGACAGGACCTGTAGTCCAGGCTGGCCTTGAACTTCCTATCCTGCTGGCTACTCCTCCCCAGCACACCCGTGATGCCCTCTGGGCACTTTTTGTCTGTCCTTCTGTCTGTCCAGAGCTTGTTGACACGGAGAAGATGGAAGCGGGCTCTCAGGCAGCAGGGCATCTTCTGAGACTGGTCTGGAGAGCATATTTGGTCCTCTCTGCTTGGTCCTGCCTCACGCCCTGTGGGCAGCAACACGGGAGGCTGGCCCTCGCCGACCCAATCTTGACGGACCCTGCTAGGCCGATTGCTCCAGGGGCCCTGGTCTGCTTTCCCGTGGCCGCTGGCTGCAGAGGTTGTGCTTTGGCCCGCTGAGATTCTCCCATACTGCAGTCTTGGGGGCCGCTTTGGGAGGCACCTCTTGTTGGCTGTGTCTCTGCCAGTGTAGAAGTGGCAGAAGTTTTGCCAGGCGCCTTCTTTTTCTTCGGGTGCTCCTCATAGTGTAGGTAGGCCTGAAAAGGCAAGGGGGGCTCCTGGAATTCTTTCTCGGTGCTTGGACCCCCACGTATGGCATTCTGGTATCCGTGTACAACCTCTTAGTTGTCACCTAAGTTGAAGGGCAGATGTTGGCGTTACTTAATTGCATCTCAGTCGTTTACACCATTTAGATTTTGTATCTTTGCTTATTTCCTGAATGCTGACTCTTGATGGGATCACTGAGTATTATTTTACCTTGTATCCCTCAATCTTTCTTTCTTTTTTCTTTTTCTGAGTTTTTTTGCCTCTCTTCCTCTGTCACTTCTTTCCTTCCTCATTTCTTCCTACCTTGCTTCTTTTTTCCGTGCTTTCTTCCTTTCCGTCCTTCCTTCCTCCCTGTCTCCCTACCTTCTCCCTCCGGTCTTCTCTTCTATCCTTTCTTCCTTCTTTCATTGCTTTCTTCTTTGTTTCTTTCTTTCTTTTAGTGTATGGTCTTTCTGTTTCTTTGTTGTCTTTTTTCTATTCATTTGTTTTCTCTTTGTTTTTCTTTGTTTCTCTTACTGTTTCTTGTGGACAGCAGGTTGAACGTAGGACTTTGTACTTGCAAATCTGTTGTTCTACTTCTTCAGCCAAACCTTAAGTCTTTTTTTGTGTGTGTTTTCTTGGCTGTGAGGAGAATTAAATCTAGAGCTTGGTGCATGCTAGGCAACTGCTGTATCACTGAGTTTTACACCCAGATCTTTCTCTTTCTTTTTTCCCCCACTTTTTTTCCATTCTTTCTTTCTCTCTCTCTGTTTCTTTCCTATTTAGTTCTCTTTTTTTTTCAGTTTTTTGCCTTTCTCTTTCTTCCTTTTCTTCATTTTCTGTTTCTTTCTTCATCTCTTTTCCTTTCTTCCTTCTCTGTTAGTTTTTCTTTCTTTGTCTTTCAGTTTCTTTTTTGTCCTTTCTTTCTCCCTTTCTTCCTTTCTTTCATTCTTTGTTTCTTTTTGTTTTTAGGTTCTTTTCTTTCTTTTTCTCTTTCAGTCTTTCTGTCTTTGTTAACTTTCTCTTTTACTCTTTCTTTATTATATTCTATATTTTCTTTCTCAGTTTTTCTCAGGTTTCTTTCTCACTTTTTGTTTCTCGCCTTCCTTTTCTTTCTTTGTTTTTCTCACTTTCTCTTTTTTCTTTCACTCCTTCCTTCTTTTCTTTCTCACTTTGTTTTCTTCCTTCCTTCCTTTCTTCCTTGTTTCCTCCCTCCCTCCCTTCCTTCCCCCCTTCCTTCCTTCCTCCCTCTTTTCTTTCTTTATACCCTTCCTTTCTTTCCCAGTTTCTTGCCTTTGGTTGGGAGGCTTTTTTACTTGAGCTTGCTCTTTTTTGTGTTTTATTGTTTAAAATATCTTTAACTTTTTTGTATACTTTTATGCTATTGTGCTATTTTCTCATTCGTTTATGTTTTTTTCTGAACTTACTTATGGAGTCATGTGTATTTATCCCTTCATCAGATTTCCAAGATAATCCTTGTGTTAGAATGTATCAATTTAAAAAGGTATTGTCTTATAGATGTGACTTAAGTGATAAAGCTTAGGTTTCAAAGCTTTATCCCTGTGGGTTCAATCCCCAGTATTGGAATAAATAAATCTCATACCATTATTTTTGGTTTCAATATTCTCAGTGGTATATTTTTGCAATTCTAATGGTGTATTTTTTAGGTAATGATTATCAAATTACATAAATCACATTTAAAGTAATGACAGAAAGATAACAAGTAAATAAAAACAGCATGTTCCCACAACACAGCTACACTCTGGTGTTAGCCATAGTTTGTATCTATATGTTCTTTCAAATACTTTTCCATATATATTTCTCTCTCTGTATATATATACACACATACATGTATGATGTATTAAAATGAATTGTCATGGCTAATACTGTTCCCTAAGGCAGGATGAGGTAGAAAGATTGAGCGCTTGAAGACAGACTGTGTTACCTAGGGATACCCTGTCTTAAAAAAATAAATGGAAATCCTGTTTTCTGACCTGCTGTTTCTCTAGCCAGGATACAGCTTAGCATGGTTTAACATATCTGGTCATTGTATCCTTCAATGTTTCTGTGAATGTAGCACAACTTCCTTCACCCCTTCATATCTCTTCTGTTTTTATTTAATTTTTGTATAGCCATACGCTGCATAATGACCCTTCAGTCAATTGCAAACTACAGAGATGATGTTTGACCCATGACATTATATCACCTAGCAATGTCATAGCTGTTTTAGTTTTTGTATTCACTGTGGTGTTAGCAGAATGACAAATTATGTAATGTCAAATCTCAGAAATGAGCCTCTTGGGCCAGTCATGGCAGTGCAGGTGTTAATCCTGGTGCCAGACTATGCTAGATGCCAAGTTCCATGCCAGTCTGGACCACATACTGACACTCTATCTGAAAAAAAAAAGAAAAAAAGAAAAGGAAAGGAAAACAGAGAAAGAAACTTCCCTCTGAGAAGTGACACATGGCTGCATTTTTAATTATTTATTTGCATTACCAGGGCTTGAACTCAGGGCCTACTCCTTGAGCCACTCCACCAGCCCTTTTTGTGTTAGATATTTTTGAGATAGGGTCTCAAGAATTATTTGCCTGTACTGGCTTTGAACCACGATCCTTCTGATCTCTGCCTTCTGAATAGCTAGGATTGCAGGTGTGAGTCACCTGCACTTGGCTATTATTTTTATTTTTAATGATACTAACTTGGTCAAGAATTCATGCCAGTTGCTGTGCAGAACATTTCCTCTTTAAATTAATCTGGTTGTTTTCTCCTGATTTTGCCTGCTGTTCTATCCCCTGTGAACTACTTCCAAGATCAGGTGCCTTCAGCTTGATATGACCATGGACTGGAAAGTGCTTCTACAAGCTTTATGAAGTTAAGTTAGGTTTCACCTTGCCTCTCAGGAGAATATATTTGTGTTTCAATGTGAAGGTAGAGTGAGTTCTCCAGTGTACCATTCTGCTGGAACTAGAGAGTGGCTTGTAAAACCATGAGCTTTTGAAAACAAACACACAAATGTGTAAATTCCAAATCTTGTTCAGTGTTTAATAACAATGGTATAATATTGTAAGTCCCCCATGCTTAAATAGACTTTATGCTTCTTTGTCTCAGGAGTATAACTGGCTTATACTCCTAGTTGAAAACAAATGCCTCTCTTCATGAAATGCTTTTCTCATTGCTGATCAAGTCTAGCTTTGTATTAAATACAGTAAGTCTTTTTCAGTATCCATAAACATTCTGTTTGATAAGTCTTGCATTTTATCAGGTTGTAGAGCAGTTGACATTTTGAAAGTTTCCTGGTAGAATTAGGAGTTTATCAGAAAACAAACAAAACCTGAATTAGAAGCTAGGGGTATGAATATTCAAGCTTGTGAGTATTGGATGCATGGACTGTAGAAAAGAGTCATAATAGAAACATTTGAAAGAAGATATGTCCTTTTTAATTGTTTGTGTTTGAGAAGGAAAGCTCAGTGTAGAATTTAGATCTTATTACAGAAATTGAAACCAGCTCTTGCAAATTAATCTCCATTGCATCCATAAAAAGGAACTAGAAGCCTCTAATGTTGCTTGTGGTGGATGTATGATAACATTTCCTAAATATCTTCTGGATCCAAAACTGAGAATGATATTCAATGCTTCCTTTTCCTCAGGCCACAGAGTCATAGGATTCAATTTTGAATTTGATAATGGAGAGACTTTCGTGGCACAATAGCCCGCAAAGAAATGTATGAAGATGTAAACAGTCAGATTATTGAATCAGACCAATGAGATCCCTAGGTTAGATATTTGCTTCTGGGTCTCTTCTTTTGGTATACAGAAATTAATCAAGTAACTAATTGTGTCCATGTCTGCAGCACTCCCTCTCTTAGAGTTTAAATTGACCATTTCTTGGTGACTCATTCTTAGTTTTTAATTCAGAATATAATTTTCTTTCTTTCTTTCTTTTTTCTTTTTGCTGTATTGCAGGATTTGAACTCAGTACCTATACCTTGAGCCATTCCACTAGGCCTTTTGTGTGATAGATTTCTTTTGAGATAGGGTCTAGAGAACTATTTGTCAAGGGCTGGCTTCAAACATGATCCTCCTGATCTCTACCTCCTGAACAGCTAAGATTATAGGCATAAGCCACTGGTGCCCGGCAGAAGGTAATTTACTATGCTAACTTAAATGCTATGGGCAGAAAGATGTAGGTCTGGCAAACCTTATTTTTAGTGGTACTGGAGTTTAAACTCAGGGCCTGTGTTCATGCTCTATCACTTGAGCAATGCCTCCAGCCCTTTTTGCTTCATTTTATTTTTCAGATAGAGTCTGTGATTTGCCCAGGACTGGCCTCAACTGTAATCTCCTACCCCAATACCTCTACTTCCTGAGTAACTGGGATTACAGACATACACTACCACACCTGGCAAAATTTATACCTTTGCTTAATAAATTTGTAAGACATATTCTGTGTTTGATGTAACAGAAGCTCATCTTAAATATCGTGCACTATATATTTGAATAGTGTCTTCCTATCTCTCTTTTCTACTCTTGCTAAATGGTGAATTTCCATCTAACTTGCCTGAAAGTAAAGCCATGTTATTATTTCAAGGCCTGGTGACTCAAACTACAAGCTGCTTTGCAGCCTGCACAGTACAGAAACAGGGTTTGTTGTTGTTGCTGTTGTTTTGGTGGCACTTGGGTTTGAACTCAGGGCCTCATACTTGCTAGGCAGTTGCTCTACCACTTGATTCATGCACCCAACCTTGGATACCATCTTTGAAGTGGCCCTATTCCCAAATAGAATTCTACTTGGACCAAAGTGCGTTCTTCAGTCCCTACCATCTGCCAGAGAGATCAGGGCTTTGGAAAACTTTGTACTTTAGTTTAAAAAAAAAAGCAAAAGAAAAAAAAAGGAAATAGTTTTGGTTGGAATTGAAAAGCTACTAATTTCCAGTAATGTAATAAAAACTCTGCACAAGTCTCTCTATTAGGCTCCTTTTGTTTTTTGTCAGAATCTTGCTACATAACTCAGGTTGGCCTGAAACTTTCGGTCCTCCTGCTTTAATTTCCTGAGTATTGGGATTACAGTTATGGGCAACCAAGCTTGGCTTCCAATAGGATAGGCTACTTATGTTTGCTGATCAGTATGGTCAACCTGGGTCTGATAAATTTACGATATGGAGGTCTCTCTGTCCCAAGACTTAGAATTTTGCCTTCCTATTCATTATGATCAGGTGTGTTCCTGAAGTCAATGGTTCAATGTTTAAAGGATTCTCCACATATTCTGAAAGAAGTCTGAAGGATATAATTCTAACATGCTCCAACACAAATTTTGTTACAGTGGCCTTGACACTCACTCTCCTACCTATGGAGAGTAGATGATAAGACTGGACCTCCACACGTATGTACATGTGTGGTGGATATTTGTCTTCTATGTTATAAATTGTTAAGAGTGGACTGAATGGCTGGATCAATGGGCATGTACATTTTTCATTTTGATAAATTTTGTTAATTTGTTCTACAAGAGGGTTGTGCAATTTTAATTTTCACCCAAGGTATCTGAATACATATTTTTTTCATACCTTCTCAGTAAAAATTTCTACATTATTGAAAATTTGAGATTCCTTTTTGTGTGTGTGTGTGTGTGTTTTGTTTTGTTTGTTTGAGATGGGGTCTTGTTGTGTTGCCCAGGCTGGTAATGAACTCTGGGACTCAAGCAACCCTCCCCACTCAGACTCTTGAATGCTGGGACTATAGACATTGGCCACCATGCCTGGTCATGCAAATTTGAGGTTCATAGTGAGCAAAGCTTCTTGGGCAGGGAATGTAACTCAGTGGGATAGCACTTGCTTAGCATTTGTGAGACTCTGGGTACAGTCTCCAGCCTGGTTAAAGAATTTAAAAAGAAGAAAAGAGAAGAGAAAAGAATGACTTCAAAATATTGCACAAAATGTCTTCTATTTTCAGTGAGACTGTATGCCAGGGCAAAAATAATTCCTTTTTAATTTAAATTAAATTGGTTAAAAAATTCCATGCCCATTTTGTTCTCTACTAATGTCTACTATCTTTCTTTTTATGCCCCTTCTCCCCTGTTTTGCATTTTAAAGCAGCTTTGTTGACAACTTACCCATTTAGGTTGACAACTTACCATTTAAAGCATAGTATGGCTTTTACTATATTCACGAGGTATGCATCCATCAGTATCATCAATTTTAAGACATTTTCATCAGCCCTAAATGAAACTTTGTATCCCTTAACTGTCACCCCCCCACCCTGATTATTCCATCTTCTGCAGCTCCCCCTCCTGTTTTTTAAAGATTGTCTCCAAGATCTTTTCTTTTTTTTTTTTGGTCTCTCTATTGAGTTTTCTGGCTTTCCCCAGATCCTTTTCATCTTAAGGAAACTTAGCAGTGCCCAGTGCAGTGTTAGCGACACTAGGGAGTACAAGCCAGGCACTCCCTGCCTGCTTTTCTCAGCCAAGTCACACAGAACATTTGCATAAGTACAAGAAAATGTGGTATCTATACACAATGGAATTTTATGCAGCCATGAAGAAGAATGAAATGTTATCATTTGCTGGTAAATGGATGGAATTGGAGAACATCATTCTGAGTGAGGTTAGCCTGGCCCAAAAGACCAAAAATCATATGTTCTCCCTCATATGTGGACATTAGATCAAGGGCAAACACAACAAGGGGATTGGACTTTGAGCACATGAAAAAAGCGAGAGCATACAAGGGAGGGGTGAGGATAGGTAAGACACCTAAAAAATTAGCTAGCATTTGTTGCCCTCAACGCAGAGAAACTAAAGCAGATACCTTAAAAGCAACTGAGGCCAATAGGAAAAGGGGAACAGGAACTAGAGAAAAGGGTAGATCAAAAAGAATTAACCTAGAAGGTAACACACATGTACAGGAAATTAATGTGAGTCAACTCCCTGTATAGCTATCCTTATCTCAACCAGCAAAAACCCTGTTCCTTCCTATTATTGCTTATACTCTCTCTTCAACAAAATTAGAAATAAGGGCAAAATAGTTTCTGCTGGGTATTGAGGAGGGGGAGGGGGAGGGGGCGGAGTGGGTGGTAAGGGAGGGGGTGGGGGCAGGGGGGAGAAATGAACCAAGCCTTGTATGCACATATGAATAATAAAATAAAATTAAATAAAAAAGAATAAATGAGTAGACAGAAAAAAACAAAAAAAAAAAAAAAGGAAGAAGCAACTGCTTCAGAGTGGAGGCTTGAGAAACCCCAAGATACATGAACAAAGCAACTCACAGCTGTTGTGCACCCACCAATCACTGTCCCTAATACTAGCATAGCACGTCAATTTTGCAAAGTGTGTCCTGCGCTTTGCCCCATGTGCTGGGACACCAAATCAGCCCCTCTAACTACGGAGAGGTACAGAGCTCATCAGAAATGGGACACATAAGTGCCAATGCAGTCTCTGAAAACAGCTTTCATGACTCTTAAAATTACTTCTAATCCTTGTCCTTAAAAAGACTGAACATACCTATGTGCTAGGTCAGCTGTATTTACAGCAGGCCTGTGACTATTCAACGATGAACAGACATAATCTACTAGGAGACACACTACTGGTGCAGCAGGGTGATTCAGTTTGTGAAGGAGGTCTAGCCAGTCATTTCTTCAAAATGTTCACTAACATTGTGGAATATTAGACTTGAAGAATTATAGGATACACCATTCTTTTGTTATTCTATTAGGTCAACTAAGAAAGAATGTCAGGCAACTAGAGTTGTTTATTTTTGGCTAATTTGGTATACGGGTTTTGGCAGTTTCTCTCTGGTCTGAAGTGAATGTGGAGGGTCGGAGAGAATGATGGCAAATCCATGAAGGTGAGGAGTTAGGGGCAGGAACATGGCCCAGGAGCCAGGGTTCTGCTCTGGACTGCGGGCTTTGAGCAAATCCCTTAATTCTTCTGGATCCCAGCTTCCTGAGACTTGACAGGCTCCAGGTACCTTCTACACCCCTAAAATTCTGAACCACACCTCCCAGCATTGGTTTGAGAATTTATAAATTTAGAAACAGTCTATAAATCCCATTTCAGCCTACTTAATATGCAGTCATACTGCTCTTTTGCAAACTTGATTTGGATTGAATTATATGGTGACTGACATCTTTATGATGCAAACAAAACCATTTTGGAACTTCTTAGATTTTAGGATGTGCTTCCCCTCCTAATACACTAGATGGCACTATAGGTAAGGCAAATCAAATCTCTCTCACACACACACACACACACACACACACACACACACACACACACACACAAAAGCATAGGAAGAAAAGACGTTGATGGTCAGTAATAATTTTGACAAATTTGTTTATTTATCTATTGGTGCTACTGGGGTTTGAACTCAAGGCCTTGAGCTTGCTCAGCAGATGCTCTACTACTTGAGCCACTGCCAGCCCTGGTTTGTGTTGGGTATTTTGAGTGAGTGAAAACAGTTTAATGCTGGCTATCTGAATATCAGGATGATACCATTTTGTGTAATGGCTTTGAAACATTTTTCTGTGATCAATTATAAGATGTCACAGACTGGGATCCAATAGACACACACACAGACACGGAGCAACATTAAACCTTCCTAACTGCTATGCATTCTGTGATAACTGGATTTTCTTCAGCTATGCTTCTTGTAATCCATTACATTGATTTCATTACCTATAGTTGGGGGGGTAAGTATTTATTAAACCTATCAAGAAATGTCATTTCTCTAACCACAAACTGTTAAGTATGTGAGTAGATACAATTTTTATTGTCAGTTATACCTTACTAAAGCCATGCGGGAGGAAGAAAAGCGAAAATTTAAAAAATATTCTTATTTTTGGTTTTTGCAGTGCTGGGAATTGAACCCGAGGCCTTGTGCATGCCAGGCAAGTGCTCTACCACTGAGCTGCACCTCCAGCCCTAAATAAACATTCTAAAGGAAAAAATTAATTTAAAAAACCCCAAATGGTCTCTAATTAGCACTTGGCACCATAACAGATACTATGGACAACTTGAAGTGTGTAATTAATGGTATTTCCATTTTCTGGGAAGAGAAATTATTTTGTGTGACATTAAAGAACAACTTGATAATAGACTGAAGTTATGCTCCCAGGCCAGAAGACTGTAGAGCAGATAGCTTAAGTGAAAATTTCATGGAACAACTGCCTAATATGTATGTAAGTCTTGAATTTGAAATGAACTTTATTGGGAAAATTTTATACTATTGAACAAAAGTAATCACAAGAATGCATATTCCATTCATATAAAGTTCAAAGATGAGAAAATTAAGTAAATATTTTTCCAAGACAGAGTTTTGCTGTGTAGTCCAGGCTGTCCTTGAACGTGTAATCCTTCTGCTACTGCCTCCCGGGTGGTGGGATTATAGACATGCACTACCACACCTGGCAACTAATATGTTTTTAAGGATGCATACGTAGTTGGTGAAGCCATAAAGAGAAAGAGAATGATTATCATAGTTTGGCAGCGAGGGGAACCATCTGAAAGGATCCTGAAGGAACTCTGGGTCCTTCAGATGGATGGTGCTTGTTTATATTATTATTAAAAATTAATAGGTGTTTTATACACTCTTCTGTATGAATTATATATTGCAGAATAATAGGGCAAAGAGCTAAGAAGATTATTGTAATTGCCTTTCTAATTCTTTCTTTCTTCTTGGTAATTTGTTATTGGGTTTGTTAACCCTTCCCAATTAAAGGGATTTCTTCAAGGACAGAGGAAGAAATGTATCCAGTATCTACTGCTTTGCAATGGCTTATCAGACAGTTTTAAAGTTCACCTTAATGTCAAATCTGTCTGTGAGGATGAATTTGTATTTCAGAAATATTGGAATCTGCTATTAAATGGGTTCATCAATTGAAAGAAGAATATCTTCAAATACTAGAATATCCAACAGTAGATGGTTGACTGAGTTATCATACATTCTCTGCAGTCACTAAAAGTCAAGCTTTTTGAAAAGTATTACCGATCTGGAAAAATATGTAGAAGATATTTTTTAAAACTCAGGTTATCAAACCACATGAGACCCCTACATAGTAAGAAAGCTTAAAGAGTGTGACCAAAGTGTTTTCTTTTTCTTTTGCCTTTATACACTGTCCCAGTTTTTTAAAAATAATATCAACATACTATTTTTGTACATTTGGACTAAAGGAAAACTGATCATTAATCTATATTGAAGACAATGTTTGTTTATTTATTTATAGACAGGGTCTCATTATGTAAGTCAGGCTGGCTTCAAACTCAAGATCTTCCTGCTTTTGCCTCCTGAGTGCTGAATTTACAGGTGTATGCTACAATTTTATTTTATTTATTTTTTAAGACAGTTTTAAAATAGGACTTTCGGAAATATTTTGTGCATTGGAATAAGAACATGACCTCCCAAGGGACTACTTTAAAGGAGAAACATCCATTTTTATGTATCTATTTATATAGCCATCCTCTGTATCAAAGGATTCCATATCCACACATTCAACCAACATAGAAAACATTCAGGGGCTGGATGAGTATCTCACTTGCTAGGCAGGCGCTCATAACACTTGAGCTACTCTGCCAGCCCTGGGTGAGTATCTCAAATAGTAGAACACCTGCCTAGCAAGTGCAGTGCCCTGAGTTCAAATCTTAGTACCACCAAAAAAGAAAGAAAGATAGAAAGAAAAAGAAAAACAACATTCAGGAAAAATGGTGTCAGTACTGCACATCTTCAAACCTTTTCCCATCATTATTCTTTAAACAATACTATAAAACAACTTGCATATCATTTGCATTGCATTAGGTATTAGAAGTAGTCTAGAAGGGAATTAGAGCATCCAGGAGGATGTGCACTGGTTATACGCAAAAATGATACTGTTGTATAGAAGGGACTTGAGCATCCTCAGATTTTGGTATGTGCAGGACAACAAATTACCGAGAGAGAGAGTCAGGAAAGCAATTATAGTAATTTAAGCTATTTGACCTTTCCAAGAATTAATGTAATGACTTTAAAACATAAGGTAATAGTGCAACCAAAAAACCAAACCACCCCAAAAATTTAAACCAAGAATAGGATGCTCTGAAAAAAGAACAATCAGAATAAGAACAAGTTCTTGGAAATTAAAAACATTGTCTATATTCTGTAGAATGACCCCAAGTCAAGGCCAAGGAAATTGCCAAGAAAATAGGGGGAAAAAAACGACAAAGAAATGAAGTACTGTAGAAAAAAAGAATGTTAAAAGATCTGGAATATGCCTAATCCTGTTAATAAGAGCACTAAAAAAAACTACAGAAAACATGAAGTAGTAATTTTTCAGGGAAATTTTCTAAGAATGGAAATGTAGGAATTTGTAAGCTTAACACAGAGAATGAAAAAAGGCCTGCACCAAAGAATCTGTAATTCAGGAAACCCGAGTTAAAAATGAGATGGCAGGTCCTGGGACATGTTAAGTTTGATCTAAAGTTGGCCTCCTTTTTTTTTTTTTTTTTTTGATGGCACAGAGATTTGAACTTAGGGCCTCACATTTGCTAGGCAGGGGCTCTTACAGCTTGAACCATTCTGCCAGCCACACCTTCATGCATGTTAAGTTTGGTTTAAAGGGTTCTATGTACATAGTGGACTGTATCATGACTCACATGTATAAACAGTCGGTACTTATACAAGTAGTTTAATTATGTTGAGTCTTAGACCTTGACAGGAAGCCAACTGTTCAAATCATACTTTAAATAAAACAGATGCAAGCTACAACCAAGGGGTTCTCTGTACATCCCTTCTATTTTCTGTACAGCTCTTTCTTTTCTCTGTCTATATATGACCTGTCATATGGGACAGGTGGGATGTGTATTTCAAACCAGTTTTGGTTCAGACCAGATCTGTAAGACTATATTTCCTTTGGTTTTGTCTTCTTTTCTTTTCTTTTCTTTTTTTTTCAGTACTGGAGTTTGAACTACTGGGTTTGAATGCAGGGCCTACACCTTGAGTCACTCCACCAGCGCCTCCCCCGACCTTTTTTGTTTTTTTTCAAGATAGGGTCTCACAAACTATTTGCCAGGGCTGGCTTCGAACCTTGATCATCCTGATCTCTGCCTCCTGAGTAGCTAGGATTATAGGTGTGAGCCACTGGCACCCTGCTTGGTTTTGTCTTTTAAGAGAAGAAAAAAACACATTATATGCAAATGATCAGGACTAAGAATGGCAATGTTATAACCTTTACAAGTATTAAGTTTAAAGCAGAACAGAGCACTTTCATGCATGCTAGTTCTCAGGCATCTTTACTCAAAAGAACACCTGCTGGCGAAACAAAGGCGTGACCAAGAAAAGGGAAGACTGAATTTCCAGGGGTTCTGAATTTAAGAAAGTTTTGAAGGGTGAGTCCAGAGCAGGGGACAGGAGGGAAGCCACTGGGGGCATGGAAGGGATGGAGTGTCATGGGCATAATATCTAATGTATTTGATATTGGAGAAAGATAGGACATGTGTTTGGGTTTGATAATTAGCAATAGGTACATTGAAAAGTAACCCTACAAAAATGAGGTAATTATTCATCCTAAGAAAAACAATTATTGAACAGTAATGAGAAAATAATCATAGTGCTTATGTGGTCCTAATAATACAATCACTGAATATTGATCTAACTGTAAGTGGAGGATAGGGTGAGAAGGGAATATGCCAGCTTAATTCTCCTTTGCCTTCTCAGGAAGGGAATAGCTGATGCTTAACTGTCATACATCCTGAAGCTGTGACATAATATTTAGAAGCATGTAATCAAATACCAGAAAAAAACAGCTGAAATAATTAAGATTTTTTTTCTAGGGAGTGAGATTGAAGGGAAGGTAGTAGAATGAGGGTAGAAGATCTGTTTTTCTTTAAAATTTGTAGTAATATATTATTTTCAACCTTAAAAGCAAGGACATTTATGTAATATATAATATAATTTATACACTATATTGGGTAAAATGTTTAAGGATTTCTCTGTGTGTGTGTGTGTGTGTGTGTGTGTGTGTGTGTGTGTGTGTGTGTGGTACTGGGGCTTTGCACATGCTAGGCAAGCTTTGTACGCTATTTCCTCAACCTAAAAGAAAGAAATTTTGACCGTGCTACAACATGGAAGAAACTTGAAGACATGATGCTAAGTGAAATGAGTCAGAAACAAAAGGACAAATACTGTACGATTTTACTTATATGAGGGACCTAGGATAGACAAATTCATAGAAAGACTACAGAATGGTGGTTGCCAGGGGCTGGGGGAAGAGGGAGGGACTGTGAGTGCTTAATGGGTACAGAGTTCCAGTTGGAGAAAATGAGAAAGTTCTGGAGGTGGATGGTGGGGATGTGAATATATGTGATGCCACTGAACTGTACACTTCAAAATGGTTAAGGTGGATAATTTTATTGTATATATATATATATATTACCACAATAAAAGTAACTTAAGAAAAATATTACTTGATTTTTAAATAATTATATGCATATTTTTATTTTATCAGAACATTAACTTTTAGAAAGCTCTGGATGAAAAGTATCTAGATTTTATGGACCCCACAGGGGACCTTTTAAATATTTTTCCCCAATTCTTATGTATGTTCTCCTTAGATAAGGAGTTCTTTTCAATTAAGGGACATACTATTGAATATAAGAATTTAGCAACTACATTTCAGGAAAGTTTGAAATACCAGGTTACTAAATGTAACAAAGGTGTGAATAAAGCTTCAAATTCCTTCAGCTTGAATAAGGACCTTCAGATGCAGGAATTTCCTTTTTATAGCCCCTGCTTTTCTGCAGCTAGGCTAACAGCGTGCAGTGCAGTCTCCCCTGAATGGTTATTCGGGTTCATCTCTGCATTTGTGCAGGGTCTGGGTGGGACTCTGAGTGAATTAAAGATATAGTAGCTGGTAAGTGCATGTTGTCACAGCTGATTTCTAGCTCATGAGTTTATTTTATAATCACTTTCCTTAACCTAGTCCAAATAGAAGTAGCATGTGTATTTGTGTCTTCATGGTTATGAGCAAGAAAAGGCCAATTAGCTTGGTACTGAGGGCCAACTAGTAAAGTGCAGTCCTCATTTAAACAGTGTTCCTCAAGTTTTCAATTGAGAAGCAGCTTGAAGAATTAAAAAACAATGGGAAACAACTTTGTGTATCCTCAGAGACCGCAGACTGCTTTCTGGCCTTTTAAGTTATGCCACTTGGTTTTGACAGGTTGCATTTACCTTCAGGAATTTACTACTATAAAGAGAGTTGTATCTTGTATCATCTAACCTTTCCTCTTTGTTCACAGTACCAGATGAGGACAGAAGCCCGGCGAAAAAATCTTCTCATTCTGATTTTGCATTATTTAACACAAGAAGGGTATGTTACTTTGCAGATATTTACAGATGCTTGCCCTTTTTATCCCTTCGCCTTTCCAGACACATGCCTTCAAAAACAATGAAGAGACTTTATGTTTTAGAAAAGTTTCATATTTACAGAAAAATGAGCAGAAAACACAGCAAACGTCATATACCCTGTTCTCCTCCCAGTTTCCTCTATCACCATCACCACCACCAGCATCATCACCGTCATGTTTTACAATACTGGGGATCAAACCCACGACTTCACACATGAGCTCTGCCCAAGCCCCTCCCATATTATGAGCATCTTGCTTTTATACGGTACATTTGTTACAGTTGATGAGCCAATAACACACTGTTATTAACCAAAGTTCATACTTTACATTAAGGTTTATTCTGTGCTGTACTGCTCTGAGTTTTGGCAAGTGTCTAATGACATGTGTCCACCATTATAGTATTATACACAACCACCTCGCTGCCCTAAAAATCTGTGCTCTATGTGTTCACCCTCCTTGTTCTTTTATCCAACAATCCAGACATGTACTTAGACTCATTGACCTACAGGTTGTTCACTTACGCATTTGAAAACTTTTAGTAACAAATCCTCCCAGTACATAAAATGCTTTCTTTTCCCCTTTAAGTTGGAAGGTAGCATAAAGACGAGGTTTCCTAGACACCCCGCTGGCTATATACACAAGCATAACTGTCATCAATTTTCCTTTCCTTCAAATATTGGATTTTTTTTTTTTTTTTTTTGTGGCACTGGGGTTTGAACTCGGGCCTACACCTTGAGCCTTGAGTCCTTTCTTGTGATGGGATTTTTCGAGATGGGATCTTGCCAATTATTTGCCTGGGCTGGCTTTGAACCTTGATCCTTCTGATCTCTGCCTCCTGAGTAGCTAGGATTACAGGCATGAGCCACTGGTGCTCAGCCCAAATATTGGAAATTTGGCTTTTGGTTGAGGATCACCTCAGGAAAACCAAAATATGTGTGGGCCATAGGCTTTTAATTTTTAATAATATTTATTTATTTATTTTGGTAGTTCTGGGGTTTGAACTCAGGGTTTCATGCTTGCTAGTCAAATACTCTATCATTTGAGTCATACCTTCTACCTTGGAATGATCTTTAAAAGTCACAAAATGAAATCTTGCTGGATGTTGGTGGCTCATGCCTGTAATCCTAGCTACTTAGGAGGCTAAGAGCAGAAGATTACAGTTCAAAGCCAGTATGAGCAAGTAATTCTGAAGACACATCCACCCCATCTCCAAAATAACCAGAGCAAAATGAACTGGAAGTGTGGTTCAAACACTAGAGTATCTATTCTGCAAGCATGAAGCCCTGAGTCCAAACCCCAGTCTTCCCCCACAAAAAAAAGACATGAAATTTCTGCAACTGTATTTAAGAATTCTTTTATTTATTGATTGATTTTTGCAGTACTGGGGCTTGAACTCAGGGCCTTCACCTTGAGCCACACCACCAGTCCTATTTTTGTGTGTGTGTGTGCATGAAGGGTTTTTTGAGATAGGGTCTCGTGGAACTATTTGCCTGGGCTGGCTTTGAACCTCCATCCTCCTGATCTCTGCCTCCTGAGTAGCTAAGATTACAGGCATGAGCCACTGGCACCAGGTAGATTTTTTTTATTATTATTATTTAAGTCATTGAAGGATCTGAGTTTTTTCTTATTTGTTAAAATTTCAGATTCATGCATTTGGTAAACAATTAAATACTGCAAAATATTAAATTGCCATTGATTTACTTTCTCTTTAATTAAGAATGCTGTAAGCTTCTTAATTATAAAATGTGACATTCATCATAACACCTTAATATCAGAATTTTGGGAATGACTTTCTCCTCACTAGTAAATGTGATGAGTTTAAGACAATATCTTTGACACAAAAACGTTCCCCACTCCAATTACTTTGAAACACAGTTTTATCAGAAACTCTTTTTGGTGTTGGAGATTTAAATTTTATTGAGAAATGGTTCATTCTTGTCACGTCACCACCAGTCGCAAAGCAGGAAAGCTAGTGCTCCCTCTTGGAGTGAGCAGTCAGCTGTCAGGTGAGGCCCAACTGCCAATTCTCTGCATCCATTTGGTGCAGCAGGTGGAAAAGGAAATCTAAGCACAGTGGGCCTGACTGTGGTCCTCCCTGTGCCTCTGCTTCTCCATCTGTAGTATGAGAGTGGATGAGCCAGGCAGTCTGATGTGGTCCATATGGGTTGCTCTGCACTGTTCACCAGTCACCCAAGGAAAGTGACTCTAAAGGCATATAAGAAAGTGCCAGGTGTCTACTGTAAGACACAGGTGTAGGGTTTATTGTGGTGGTGGCTGGATGGGGTGGAGTTCATGGATAAGCACATAGGTTTAGGAGCCAGATTGTTTTCTTTCAAATACCCATTCTATTCTTTGCTAATCTGTGATCTTGGATAATTTACATAGCCTCTGTGCTTCAGTTCCCTTGTCTGTAAAATGGGATGATGGGAGATAGATAAGTATGAAGTAGGTACTACCTTTTTATTAGTTTACTTTTTGAGATAGGTGTCACTATGTATCCCAAACTGGCCTCAAACTCATGATCTTCTTACCTCAGACTCCCGAGTGCTGAGATTACAGGTATGTACCATCCTGCCTGGTTTCAGACACTGTTTTTATGAGGATTAAAATGTGTCATGTTTAAAACAGAGTCTGACACAAAGTAGGTTTATATATATATATATATGTGTATGTGCACCTGCTATTTTAGAGAAGATAAGATTTGGATTTCGTTCTTTTAATACCCAGCCTGGTTCAGCAAAAAGTCTGTGGAATGTGGGTTTGGTTCATCTTACTTCATTTTATTTTATATTTTTGGTGATGCTGGGGTTTGAACTCAGGGCTCTGAGATTGCTAGGAAGGCGCTCTACCACTTGAGCCATGCCTCTAGCACTTTTGTCTCTGATTATTTTTTAAAAATTTTGTAGGCATATAATAATTGTACAGGGGATACATTGCAATATTTACATATGTGCTTGCAATGTATCTTAGTTAGATTTACCCCCTCCATCATTGTCCCTTTTCTCCTCTTTCCCCTTTCTTAGAACAGTTTCAACAAGTTTCATTCTTCTATTTTCATATACAAGTTCAAAATAAATCCATCATATGCACACTCATTCACCCTTTGCTTATGCCCCCCACTGGTATTTTTGAGATAGGATGTTGCTTTTTGTCTAGGCTGGACTGGACTCCAAACCTGTTTTATGCTTCCTGCCATCACTGGGATAACAGGCATGTATCATCATGCCCAACTTTTTTCCATTGAGATGGAGTCTATAAAACTTCTTTTTTTGTCTAGGCTGTCCTACATCTTTAATTCTCCTGGTCTTAGCCTCCTGAGTAACTGGGATGACAAGTGTATGCCCAGCTTTTGGTTGAGATGGGATCTTGCAAACTTTTTGCCCAGGCTGGCCTCAAACTTCAATCCTCTTGATCTCATCCTTCCGAGTAGCTAGGATTAGAGGCGTGAGCCACCAGTGCCCAGCTAAGTTACTTTAGATATTTTCTATGGTCATGGAACCCTTGGAGTGATAGTTTTGCAGAATGTCAGTAGATGTTTCTTTTTCTTTTTCCTTTTTTTTTGGTACTGGGGCTTAAACTCAGGGCCTACACCATCAGCCACTCTACCATCCCTTTTTCTGTGATGGATTTTTCTGAGATAGAGTCTCAAGAACTATTATGCCAGGCTGGCTTCCAACCATGATCCTCCTGATCTCTGCCTCCTGAGTTGCTAGGATTATAGGCGTGAGACACTGGCACATGGCTCATGGTGTTTCTTAAAGAGTTTTGTGGTTGAATAAGCCTGACAAACATTGGGTTCGATAAGGCCCCTTGCTTCATAACTTTGAGAACATCTAATTTACTATGCACAATGGGGATATCTGTGCTAATGTCACAAAACTCAGGATTCTGCAAACCAATTTGGCCAAGAAACCCTGTTTTCTTAGCTCATCTTTAGAGACTAGTTTTTTATGGAACACTTTAAGAACAGTTGGCACACTGGAACACTTCATGGATTAGTTGACTCAGCTGAAACTTGGACTCACCATGCTAGGCCCAAGAATTGTAAGCATAATATTAACAGATGCTCAATAAGTATTACCTGAATAGACACTGAGGAACTTACTAGAATGTAGATGAGTGCAATAATTAGAAAGCCGGACAAAGTCATTTATATGAGTAATTCCTAATTTTTTATTGCAATGTATTTTTTGATACATAATTTTTATCATGAAAAACTATGAAGACAAAACAAACATCCCCCCTTCAAAAAATATATATATATATTAGCATAGCCAACCTTTGTCCTTCAGTTGCTTTTATGGCTGGAATTTACTACTTAAAGGCATGCATTTCTCCCTTCTGCCACTAGATGGCCCTTTGCATCTCAAATAAATGAAAATTCTAGAGTTGATAATTTTTTGAGTTCCCGCTGGGAAAAAGATATGTGAGTGGATTATGAAGATAAAAAGTCAACTATAGGTATTTTTTAAAGGACATGTCAGTGTTAGAAAAAAGATCTATCCTTAACGAAGTGCTAAGAATTCTGCAAAAAGGACAGATTATTGTGGACTCAGGGAAAGCTTTGTAGAGATAATGTAAGCAGGATTTAATTTTTTTTCATTTTCATATTATTGTTGTACAGGGGATACATTGTGACATTTACAAAAGTGCTTACAATATATCATAGTTAAATTCATCCCATTCCCCCATTCTTAGAATAGTTTAAACAGGTCTCATTTTGATACATGAGCACATAATATTCCCCCATATTCACCCTTCTTCACCCTTTCCTTATATCCTCCGCCTTCCCACTGGTGACAACCCCCAGGCAGGACCTGTTTTACCTCCCTGTTTTTGTTTGTTTAAAACAGCTATATAGGGAGTTTCATTATGACATTTCCGTGTATATATGTATTGTTACCTGAATTGGTTCATCCCCTCCATTTTTCTCCTTTCTACCTTAGTCCCCTTCTTATGGTGATTTCAACAGGCTTGAAAATTCTATATTCATTCTTGTATAGGAAGTATATCAACCATACTCACCTTAACTTCCTTCTTTTACCCTCCCTCTCTCATATGTGACCTCCCCTTAGTGTGACCTGTTTTTCATAACATTTCTTATATTTGTATTAGGTCTGTATTTCACATATGAGAGAAAACATGTGGCCTTTGGTTTTCTGAGCCTGGCTAACTTCACTTAAGATGATGTTCTCCAATTCCATCCATTTATCTGCAAATGATAAGATATCACATTTTTTTAATCCATTCATCAGTTGTGGGGTATCTGGGCTATTTCCAAAGCTTGGCTATTGTGAATAGCACTGCAGTAAACATGGGTGTGCAGGTGTCTTTATTGTAACCTGACTATAAGCAGGATTTTAAAGACATGTAGAATATGGATAGACAGAGGTGATGGGAAGAGGTGCAGAGGAAGAAGGTATGTGACATAAGTTGAACAATCAAGTCAACGGAAAGACCAGAGTTTGAATGTGTGAGCAAAAATTTGTGAGGGGAGACAATGGAGGGACATTTAGTCCTTATGTATCCATCTTCTCAGGCCAGCGATTTTAACAGCTTCCCTCTCATGTCCTGTTCATTTTGCTCACTACTGCCTTGTCACTCAGAAGGCTTAAAAAAGAAGTTAACTAAAGCTGGGTACTGGTGGCTCACACCTGTAATCTTAGCTACTTAGGAGGCAGAGATCAAGAGGATGGCAGTTGGAAGCCAGCCCCCAGCAAATAGTTCTCCAGACCCTATCTAGAAAAAACCCAACACAAGAGAGGCTGGAGGAGTGGCTCAAGTGGAGCACTTACTTAGCAAGCACAAGGCCCTGAGTTCAAACCCCAGTACAGCAAAAAAAACTACAAAAAAACAAAAACAAAAAAGTTAACGAAGACCTGGAGAGTCTACTTACAGAGGATTTTTGAGATAAAGTCCTTGCTTCTAGTGCTAAAACCACTTACATTGGACAGCTTTACTATTGAACAAATTAAAAGTGACAGTTAAGAATGTGGTGATAGAGGCTGGGGATGAGGCTTAATGGTAGGAATGCTTGCCTAACATATATAAGACCATAAGTTCCCTTCCCAGCACAAAAAACATCCCCTTGTCCTTTCCCTCCCAAAAAGTCAAGGGTGATGTTGTAGACTTGTGCAGTCTCTGATCAGTTGTGGACTGCATAAAAGTGTCCAGGCAGGATATGTGGGTGTAGTGAGGGAAATAACAGAGTTTTATTGTAGGAAAAGGATTACAGGTGAGGTCTCTGCCAGTGGAATGGAGGCGCCACATGCAGGGGGAAAAAAAGGAAGACATTTTAATTTTAGGTCATTTTTATATCATCCTTAACTTGGAGGCAGGGAGAAAATCCCCCATCTCCAAAAGTTGCCTCAAGTCCCTGTGGGAGGAAATTTCCACTCTCACTTAAAGGATTTGCAATTGAAATGGAGATATCTGGACTCAGAAGGAATGAGTAAGGGAGGGGAGACTAGGGTGCGCTAAATCAGGCTGTATGGTTTTTAAAAGTCCCGAGCTTTCCCTAATATCTAGTCTGCCTCAGTGACAATGCTATTTATATAGGGAGATACTGTTCATGTACTGCTTAACTAAAAATCATCAGGAATAATATGCCTAAGCAGATACACTAAATTTACTTAGTGATGTTCATTGGCATATATTTGGAATTTCCCTCTGAGCTCATAGCACATTCTTTTGGAATTGCTCTACTAATGGTAAATCTTGCCCCTTAGGGTTGAATTTGGTTTTTAACAATGGCCAAATGTTACCTAAGATGAACACTGGTGAATAAAGAGGTAATGAAGTTAGGCAAATACCTATGTTTGGCTAAAAAGAAGTAAAGATAATCCAAAAGATTTTTTCTTAATTGAGTTATTTCTTAGACTTTAAAATACTTCCAGAATTGTTTCTGAACAACGGTGATATCCCGAGAATGAATAGTTAGCTTCCAGAGGCACTTGCTTTGAAAGACACTTTTTTTGATATATTTAATGTACGTAAGCTGGGTACAGTGGTACATGACTATAATTCTAGCACTCTGGAGGTCAAGGCCAGAGGATAGAGAGGTAGGGGCCAGCCTGGGTACATAGTGAGACCCTGTCTCTAAAAACCAAAAGAACCAAACCAAACCAAGCCAAATCCCAACCCCCAAACTACAACAAAAACTGGAAAAAAAAACCCATATGTAATTTTTTTTTTTTTTTTTTGGCAGCACTGGGGGCTGAGCCAGCGCTTTTTTGTGATGGGTTTTTTTGAGATAAGGTTTGGAGAACTATTTACCTGGGCCTGTCTTCGAACCATGATCCTCTTGATCTCTGCCTCCTTAGTAGTTAGGATTCACAGGCATCAGCCACTGGCGCCTGGCTAAAGCCTCATATAAACTCGTTTCTATCTAGTATACTATTTAATATAGGCTTAATCTTTGTATTGAGTCTCTGGATTTATAATCCTTGTTTGATTTTATTCTTTATACACAGTGTTAACTTTTTTTCTTCTGTAAAACTGTCAGATATATTGATGCAGCCAATGCTTTGGAGCAAGAGACTAAACTGGGGTTACGGCGCTTTGAAGTTTGTGACAACATTGATCTCGAAACTATTTTGATGGAATATGAGAGCTATTATTTTGTAAAATTCCAGAAGTACCCCAAAATTGTCAAAAAGGCATCAGACTCAGGTACATGGTTTACTTTCTAGAAATAAGGCTTTATCCCATTGTTAAGAATAGTTTTTCTGGTTCTGGTGGAATGGTTCAAGTGGTAGAACACCTGCCTAGCAAGCATGGGGCCCTGAGTTCAAACCCCAGTACCACACTCACACACACACACACACACACACACACACACACACAAGAATGGTTTTTCTGGCTAGGCTTGGTGGCTCATGCCTGTAATCCCAGGACTTAGTAGGTTATGGCAGGAGAATATAGCAAGTTAGAGGTCAGCAAGACCATATCTCAAAAAAAAAAAAAAAGAAAGAAAGAAAGGAAAAAAAAATGATGTTTTATCCTCATCTTATTCCCAGGCATATGGTGGCCCTTGTCCTGCACTGTAAGACTAAACCAGAAAAGTCATGCAGCCTCTCTTAGACCCAGAGCAAACAACTGAAACATGATTATCTCGTTCTTTCTTTCTTTCTTTAGTTTGTTTTTTGGCACTATTGATTGAACGCAGGGTCTCAAGCTTGCTGACCATCTGGATTTTGACACTCGTTTAGCTCTGTGGGCCTTTTTTGAGGAATGTAGGTTTTAAGACAAGGAAAACAAACCCCAGTGTTTGGCAGTAGCGCTTTAGAAGACAGCATCAATTTCTGTAGAGATGGAAGGGGCAGCTGGAAGAGGATGAATGACAAAAGACTTATTCTTGTTGGAAGACCTATTATCTATCTTGAAAATAACATGAAAATGAGTATTGGTGAAGCTAATAGCTCATGTATAGATAATGAAATGCTTTTGAAAGCCATCAGTCCAAATAATGATCAATATAATGCAAAGACCCAGTATAGGTTAGCAGTCAAGGAGGCTGGCTGGAGGGAAGAGGTAAAGCCAGGGTCCTAGGTTTTGTAATAACATTGACTTAGAAGTCTGTAAGTGGGGGAAGTAATTATAAACCAAGGGAGATCACTGCTCTGTTTACAAGGTACTTGTTAAGCCACAGACTTTAACATTTCATGTAGCGACCAGGAAACCGAGAGGAGCATCAATTAAAAAGAGCCAAGGCTGAATCTCAGAGCTGAGAGGGATATGAGAGGTATTTTCTTGGTCTTCCTTCCAATGCAGGGTTCAGAATTTGGCTTCTGTGACCGATTGTTAGGTATGAGACTTGAGAAACCACTGGTTCCTAACTACAGGGTTCCAAGTCCTGTTACCAACAGGATCTGATTTCTAGATGGCTCTTTCTCATATAACTTGGTACTCACCTTCTCCTGTGATATCGGACACAGTGTCTCTTCATTTTAAGGATGACTGGCAGAGTGTCCTTCAATAAACGTTCTCTGCCAGATTCATGCAATCATTACGGGGTCACACACACTTCATTAAAATGGTGTCAAGTTCATAGAACTCAGTGAAATGGCAGCTGTAAAATCAGACCGTATTGGAGTTGCCACCAGGTGCATGGTGTCTAACACATTTGCTGTCTTGAGGACCGGGGAGTCTTCCTCTGTGTGGAGATGCCTGGGACACTCAGCGGCCTTCTCTTCTCGGATTATTTCATTTCTCTCTAAATCAGAGTAGCTGAGTCTCTAGGCCAAAAGGCTATATTACAAATTTTTAAGAGATATATGTAAGCAAAAATATACCTGAAAAATCACTTTCTCTCTCCTAAGGTTACATTCTTCCTTTTTTCTCCCAATGTTTGTTTTGCTACAGTAGAAAATAATTTGTCACCAAGAAGTGTTGGAGGGAAGACCAAAAGGTAAAGTAAATGGTAATTCATCTTGATCAATTCAGCTCTAGGAGTTTGTGGTATCTGTTTCTAGAAGATTCTCCAGTGCACCTTCAAAACTGTCTACCAGCAATACCAGGCTGCGGTCTTGTGATCTTGGTGGACTCTGCCATAAAGTCCCTTCATATAACAGCTGTCCAAGACTTGAGCCAATATCTGTCAGTTCTACCAGGTTACTGCAAATACTTGTATCCAATGATACTCTGTCTTTCTAGACCTTGTGGCATGAAGAATATGGACCTCAGAGGTTGAAAAACCTTTTTATAAGCCTGGAACAGGTTTCTAGCTTGTAGTGAGGTCCTGGCATATAGTGAAAACTCAAGAAATATTTTTTTACCTCTTTTAAATAATATCAGTGCACTCTTAGAGCTCAGATCCTAAGCTGTCTGAAGATAATAATCTAGAAGGACAGGCTTATGGTTATGCCTCCCTGGTGCCAGCCTCCAAAGATCTGGCTTTTCCTTGCCTTTCCCTCCTTTTCTAATGCTCATCTCATGTGCCATTCCCCAGCTGCTCATGTCCAAGTCTCATTTAAAAATAGCTAGGGCTGGATCTCATTCAGACAATTCCTGGGAATCCAATGGGAGCCCCTCTATCTCCTGACACATTTTCCCACAAGGCCCCCACTCCTGCCTCAGTGTCCTTCCCATTCCTCTCTCCCCCACCCCGCCCAAAGTCATGTCCTGGTTAGAAATGCCCAGGGTGCTGCTGCTTGGGGATGGTCAGCTTTGGGGCAGCTGGGTGCGTGGAATTTTACTAACACAAAAGCCTAAACCTCAGGGACAGGTAAAAGTGGGGCTTCTGTTAGGGGCATAAAACCATTCAGGTAGTGAAAAAATCTTTAAAAATCTTAAAATGTTATTGAAAAAAGAAAATATATTGGGATCATAAACAATTTGTGCACTCTATATGCTTAATTTTGGGAATGACTGGGGATGTTTAGCTTGAACAGAGGACTTGGAGAGGGTGGTCCGTAGGACAGTAGAACAGTGCAGTAGCCCTCTTCATCCTTTTTAAGGAGATTGTGTCTTCTCTGCAGAATTCTCCTGGGTATACCAAGACTGGTGGCTGAAGTTAAAGCAGAGTGAATTTAGTTCCATATTCGGAAGAATTTTGCAGTTGTTGGTGCTCTTATCTTTGGTCATATTAAAGGAAACTTTGTGGATTAGTTGTATCCAATGGGAAATCAAAGTGGGAAAATGGAGTCCCAGTTCCTTGCCAGCCCCATAAGGGAGCTGAAGCAAGTTTAACTATACATATGGGCTGGTGGAGTGGCTCAAGTGGTAAAGTGCCTGCCTAGCAAGCGGGAGGTCCTGAGTGCAAATCCCAGTACCGCCAATAAATAAATAAATAGTTCATTAAAAAACAAACAAACAGAAAAAGTTGGGTGTGGTGACACACGCCTGTCATCCCAATGACAGCAGGAAGAGTAAAATAGGAGGATCATGGTCATGAGACCCCACCTCCAAAATGAGCAGAGCTAAAAAGGCTGGAGGTATGGCTCAAACAGCACCTGCCTAGCAAGCATGAAACCCTGAGTTCAAACCCCAGTACCACCAAAAAAAAAAAAAACCAAAAAACCCAAAAAACTATACAGATAATTCTATATAGATATATAACTTAAACTTACCTTATATTAATAAGAGTTTGCATTTATAAAATACTTGGTATTCCTTGCATACCATTATTTCATTTTTGTGCCAGCAAGCACCCTGAAGGATGAAATTTTCTTATTCTTGGTTGAGAGATGAAAGAAGATGCCCTGAGAACTGTCGGTGCCCACCTCTCACGATGCTCACCCAGTGTGTCCAACACTGGGGTCATCCTATGGGGACACGGGTGGTATTGTTCACATGGGTAGTCTTGCTGGCCAAATGGCTATGCATTTTAATTAAAAAGATGAACAACTTTTTCTTTCCCACAAAGAAATGGAGTTGAAGCAGCTGCTCTCTTAGATCACTTAGATCACAGGAGAAATGCTTCTAGCAAAACCTCGGGCAGATGCTTCACACACATAGGGACCAAAGAGCCACGAGAACAAAACAGCTATGATGTAGGAGTTGATGTCCTGCACCTCAAGAGGCAGGTCCTGCCTCTCTCTGGATGTCATCTTCTAGTGCAAACTGCAGATATTCCAATACCAAATTCTCTGTGTAATTATGGGAGTGTAGTGAACAAATACATTTTGCTCTTGTAGTGATGTATAACACACATTCAGTCAAATGCAGGCACTGTTGTAGCCATTACCACGTGCAGGCTGCCAGCAGGTTCCCTTTGTCCTTTCCCAGTTAATATGCCCCGTCTTCACTATTAGTTAGATAATATTCTGACTTCCAGCTCCATCAATTTGTTTTGCCTAAGCAAACAATGTTTGATGAAAAATAGTTTTACAAATATGAAGTATCTGTGACAACAGACATGGGGTAAGCTTTACTTTCCTCCCACAAGCCCCTTCTTTTTCTTTTTTTTTTCATTTTAAACTGTCTGAGACTTTATTGTAGTTTGTTATCATCTTTGTAATGAAACTAAGCCTTGCCTTTTCCTCCTATATTTTCTTTTTTTTTTCCTTTTATTATTCATATGTGCATACAAGGCTTGGGTCATTTCTCCCCCCTGCCCCCACCCCCTCCCTTACCACCCACTCCGCCCCCTCCTTCTCCCCCCCACCCCCTCAATACCCAGCAGAAACTATTTTGCCCTTATTTCTAATTTTGTTGTAGAGAGAGTATAAGCAATAATAGGAAGGAACAAGGGTTTTTGCTGGTTGAGATAAGGATAGCTATACAGGGCATTGACTCACATTGATTTCCTGTGCGTGTGTGTTACCTTCTAGGTTAATTCTTTTTGATTTCACCTTTTCTCTAGTTCCTGGTCCCCTTTTCCTATTGGCCTCAGTTGCTTTTAAGGTATCTGCTTTAGTTTCTCTGCGTTAAGGGCAACAAATGCTAGCTAATTTTCCAGGTGTCTTACCTATCCTCACCCCTCCCTTGTATGCTCTCGCTTTTATCATGTGCTCAAAGTCCAATCCCCTTGTTGTGTTTGCCCTTGATCTAATGTCCACATATGAGGGAGAACATACGATTTTTGGTCTTTTGGTCCAGGCTAACCTCACTCAGAATGATGTTCTCTAATTCCATCCATTTACCAGCGAATGATAACATTTCGTTCTTCTTCATGGCTGCATAAAATTCCATTGTGTATAGATACCACATTTTCTTAATCCATTCATCAGTGGTGGACAAGCCCCTTCTGATATTTACTGTATACAGTATGCTAAGAGGTATTTTACATAGGCAAAGTATTTCTGGCATGTTGAATTAAAACCACAAGCAAATCCCTAGATTTTCTGATGTTTCATAAGAGAACTCCTTCTCCCTCCCCACCATTTTCCCGCTCTGATGTTCTTAAGAAAAATAGGAAGAAACATGGAAGGATGCTTGTAAATGTGTTTCAATGTGTTCTTGTTGTTTTTTCTTTTCTTTTTCTTTCTTTCTTTTTTTTTTTTTGGCAATACTGGGGTTTGAACTTAGGGCCTCATTCTTGCTAGGCAGGTGCCCTACCACTTGAGCCACTCCACCAAGCAATGTGTTCTTGAGAACTAAAGCCATCTGCCAAAGGGCTGAAGCTATGTGGTATGAAGGAGAAATGAAGAAGAAGAGTTGGGATGCTTGTGGGTGGGTGGTCTCTAGCCTGGTTTTGGAGGAGACCAGATGAACAAAGTGGGCAGATGGCATAGATAGAAGGAACTTGTTGTGGTACATCTGCATATCTTTCAAGAACTTTCCTTAAGTGTGCTATACTTGTTATTTATTTATCTCAAATTAAGTGGTTAGAATAATTTCCTCCAAAGTTTTTGTTCCTTGCTTAGGGTGGTGAGTGATACTTACCAAAATCTCCCCAAGATCAATCAGCAGAGGCTTCGACCCAAAACCACATCAGAGAAAACACGGGACCCCAAACCTCTCAATAAAGAACATCCTAAACAGGTCAGAATGACTCTACTTGATGTTGGTAATATCACACTTGACTGAGAAATAGACCCAAGAAAAAAGGTAACATTTATTTGTTAAGACCCTATCTTTTTTAAATTGCTAATTTAATTGAATTGCAGAATTGCCTGAAAGTTGTGGAGTTTTTGGTTTGTTGCATTAAAACCATGGGCAAATCCCTACATTTCCCAACCTTTCCCTTGGTCTGAGTGGAAGATGAGTGCCTTTGGAGGGGTATGATTCACTGCTGCAGAGCTTAATCCTCCCAGCTGAGGTAACTGCAGGTGGCAGGTCTTCCTGTCCCCAAACATATTCCCAGGTTCCTAAGTGTAGGCTGGGTGCAGTATGAGGTATGGCTGGGCCTCAGAGTCTCCTGCTGTGCTTCTCCAAAGTATACAAGGTTGATCCTCACCCCAGACCTCTACACTGGACTTGCTACAGGGGGAGAGGACAGAAAGGGGAGAGAGCCCAGCAGGTGGATGAAGCCAGTGGCTCCTGACTCAAGAGATCCATGTCTGGAACCTTCTTATCTAGAACAAAACATTCCAGACTTTAAAGGAAATAGGACTAGCAGAAACTGAGAAAAGAAATAGATTTAATGTGCAAGATTCCTGGAAGGAAAGAAATAAATAATCATGAAACTTAGTAGGTCAAAAGGAACCCCTCACCCTTGTCTATAGCTGTGGCCATTGGGCCTAACTCAGGCGGAGGGGAGGTGAGATGGGCCAGGAGAATACCATAGGACACTGACTGACTTTGTTTCACTTCAAAACCCTGCAAGCCCTGGCCAACAAGCAACCCTGGCCATGGGATAAAAGACAAGCCAGAGAGTAGGGATGGGCTGAGCATAGCTATTTCCTCCATTAGAAAAGCTGCCCGCAAGCCCGAGGCCTGGTGTCTTAGCCTTCCAGGGACAGCACCTTCCTCCTGGCACAGGGAGTTGATTAATTCATTTTGCTGGGTCTGCACAAAAGTGGCCAAAAATACAGGACTCCCCATCTACAAAACTGTATCTAGCATTTGAGTTTGCAGTTAGGTAAATGAGTCTCTCACTGCTTCTCAGCTGACTTCTCTTTGTCTTCCTCTTTCTTCAGGAGAGCAACAGTCGTGCTCACATGGAGAGTGTTGACTTTGGTTTAAATATATCAAGAATCCACAAGAACAGTGGAGAGGAAAACGCCCACCCACAAAGAGTAAGTGAAACTCAGAAGCCTAACATGGAAAGGAATATTCTTTTTCTTTTTAAAAATGAAAATCAAAAAATGGACTTTTGTCAAAAAGGAAAGTTAAAACAATATGATCAATGATTGGCTGACAGGTATGGGGGAAGGGCACTGGGGGAGGATCAAAAAATGGAATCTCCTTTCTGAAAGAATGGTCTGGAATGAGTCATCTACCTCTAAGGAGCTCAGTCTCCTCATTTGTAAATTGAAGGGTTTGGAAGACATGACTCTAATGTTCCTTTTAGCTTGAAAAATTCTGTGATTAGCTGGAGGTAGTCACAGAGCACCTGCCTAGCACCAGAAGAAAACATCTGTGGTCAATATGATACACTTTGTTCTCCTGCATTACTCACTGAGCTATAGTCTCATACTCGTTCTTTTCTGCCCTGCTGAACGTAGTTGATTGCTGGTGTCACCCTTCCTGGAGGCATAGCTCCAGGTATGGGCATAATTACACATGAACTATGAAACCTCAGATGATATAGGGCTGAGCCTTGATAGATATTTCTACCCTTTTCAAAATGAGCCTCGATAGTAGGTTTTCGAGAGAAAAGACCCAGATGGGCTGGATTTAGTCAAAAGGGAGGGTAAGTGTGTCCTTTGAAAATGAAAAACACCTCACTCTGAAGAGTATAGCCTCTAGGCTTGTCCTTCTTGTTTTTTTTTTTTTCTTTTTTTATTGTTTTATTATTCATATGTGCATACAAGGCTTGGGTCATTTCTCCCCCCAGGCTTGTCCTTCTTGAATAATCTTTCTTTAATCAAATTCTCAAGCCATGGCCTGCTGGCTTAGCTCTGAGTGGCTCTTTAGGCAAACTGAGCTCTATGCCTGTTTGAAGGGGTGTCTGAGAACACCTCCCTGGAAACCATGGAGAGTTACCTCACTGGCCTGAACTGCCATGAGAGCTTACTGAACTGGATAGCTGCTGGAGACGACGCCATTTGAAGCAGTGTCTCCCATGGAGAAATGGTTCCTTGTTAACTTTCCCTGCTATCGCCATGTTTTCCGTCACCTTTGTGCCTAGCAATTTCGTGGCTTTAGTTTCTCTTGTGAGTGCCTCTCATTGACAAAAATGGATATTTCTGATTGGATCACAAGGAAGGGACAATTGAACCCAGCACTTAACCTTTGAAATGGTCAGGCTATAAAGTCTCTTTCTTGCAGAAACGGCCTCAGGGTAAAATATGGATACTTTTCTTCCTAGCATTTCAAAAGGTTGCCTGGGCTGAACTAACAAGTATGCACTTCCAGGGGCGATCCTCAAAATGTGTCTATCATTGTCGTGTTTGGACCCCTAGCTTCAGGATTTCCAACACCCCTGCAAATTTCATAGGTGTGCTATTCTTAAGGACATGGACTTGGGAGTCAGCCTGCCGCAGGTGTTTCCCTGCTGTGTAACTTTGGATAAATCGTTTATCATCTCTCCAAGCCTCACTTCTCTCATCTGTAAAATGGACAAAACCATCATTCCCACTTTAAACGCCAAAGTGATAGGAAATTCTTAGTACAATACCTACCACATAATAAATTCTAGACAAACATTGAACACTATTACTGTAAATGTTTTTTGCCTGCATTCTTGCCTTTTCCTTCCTTCCTCTAGGGGAGACAGGGTGACATTGGAAGGAGTATGGGCTTAGGAGACAGATATTTGGACTTGAATCCTGGCCTTAAGTCACTTGTTAGCTGTGTGTCCCTGGGCCAATCATTTAACTACTTTGGCCTGACTTCCACAGGTGAGAAACAAGGATGTCAAACCCCCCACAACTAGCAGAGGTGTTCTAAGGATTAGAAATTATCCTCACAGTGTGCCTTGCACACCTGCTCCATCCCAGGTGTCCTAGTGAGTGATGGGTGCATCTAGTCAGCCAATAGGAACTAGCTCTTCTCCTGTACCAGTGGGTTCTTTCTGCATGTGTAATGTTTCAGAAGGATGAAACCAGACAGGGGAAGTGGTCATATCAGGAAGCAGATGTAAGTCAGGAACTGCAAAATGCTATGAACTTTTATGAAAGTCAACGCCATTCTCAAAAAGTATTTATGGTTTTATTTAGTATCTCAACTTGAGGATGTCCTCTTGTTCAATGTTAGTGGAGTTTTTCTGTTTTTGTTTTTTTTTGGGGGCTTGAACTCAGGGCCTCACACTTGCTAGCCAGGTACTCTACCACTTGAGCCAGTCCCCCGGCCCTGTTTTTTTGTTGGGTATTTTTGATATAGGGTCTTGGGAGCTGTTTGCCTGGGCTGGCTTCGAACCACGATTCTACTGATCTCTGCCTCCTGAGTAGTTAGGATAATAGGCCTGAGCCACAGGCGCCTGGCTGAGTGCAGTTGCTTTTTAAAACTCAACTTGAAATCTACCCTATATCTCAGGACATCTAAATGTGGACTGATTTAATGAGATCAACCTACTAAGGATTGTTTGCTTGTGTGTGTTAATGGCTTACTCCCTTTCAGGGCCAAGTCATCGACTTCAAAGCTCTGCTCACCGATGCTATCAAAGGAGGAACCAGTGAACTTGCCTTGAACACCTTGGACTGTAACCCAGACCCCACAGTAAGTGGCTAAGATGTGCTACTCAGCTTCCAAACTGCCAAAATCCGAAATTTGGAAGTATCATTTTGAGTACAGTGAAAGCTTGAGATCAGGTCAAAAATCATGACAACCTGTCACCCTGGTTTCACTAAGATCCTGCTTTTCTTCCTAAATGATGCAGCTGTAAGACTGTAACATGAGCCTTTCTGCTTCTCTCACTAGGAACGATTGCTAAAACCTCTGAGTGCATTTATTGGCATGAACAGTGAGATGCGAGAATTGGCAGCGGTGGTGAGTCGGGTAAGATCTGCTATTCGATTCACAAATTTACGGAGGCAGATTGGGGCTCCTGGAGCATTGTGGGCTGCTTCTTTTATTAATAACAATAAATATGATCATTTATTTATAAACTGCCCCCACTTGCGAAGGCACTCATATTGTTTAGAGGCACAATAATGCATGATAAATAAATTATAGAATCATAAAATTACAATATAAAAAGCCCACCATCTCACTATAGAGGCCATGAAAACTGAAAGAGAAAAAGACTCAGAAAGGAAAGGATAGGTGAAAGGTTTTATAGCATGGCCTGGAGTCAAGAAAAGAAGCCTCTTAGAGGAGGAAAGGACATATCTGCATTTTCTTCTAAAAAGTCACAGCCCAGAGCCAGGCACTGGTGGCTCACGCTTGTAATCCTAGCTACTCAGGCAGAAATCAGGAGGATTGATGGTTTGAAGCCAGCCCAGCAAATAGTTTGTGAAACCCTATCTCAAAAAAACCCATCACAAAAAAAAATAGGGCTGGTGGAGTGGTGCAAGGTGAAGGCCCTGAGTTCAATCCCCAGTACTGAAAAAAAAAAAAAAGTTACAGCCCAGAAATACAGAGGTCAGGAGTCTAGTCATCTCATAATTGGAAATTTCCATGAAAAATAAGAGTCATTGGAAAGATTTTACCAGACTACAGGTTTTTCAAGTTTGCTATGCAGAATCTCAAGGCAAGTTTAATGGCTAATGAAACAGGCTTTGGATCGGTTGACTTGCACTTGATTTCTAAATCTTTCTCTTTCTGGTTGTGTGACTTTAGGCAAGCTTCTTGGGATTAGCATGGGTTCCTGAGTTATAAGACACTTTCTAATGTCAGCGATCTCATTTAATTGAAGACTAAAACCAAGACAGGCCCAGAGAGGTGCTTAACATGATTTTTAAAAAATGCACAGCAGCTCTGAGTAACTAAGGGCTCCTCAGCTCCTCTATTTAGCTCAGCACTCACCACTGCACTCCTCATGTGTCAGGCATGTGCTGGGGGTGAGGACACAGAGGGGAGCGGATCAGACACTGTCCTTGCCTGTTAGAGTTCTGGTTGCACAGACAAGTGCCTTCAGAGAGTATGGAGGTGGCTTTCACCAAAGCTCAGGGAAGGATACACAGGAAGGAGCTACCAGAAAAAGAGAAAAGGAAGGGTGGGAGGCACTGAGGGTAAAGGTGGGGATGGGGTTGGAGAGAGAAGCAGGGTTCCGGAGGAAGGATCCCATGGCAGCACCCAGGGCTGGGAATTGGTCGGAAAAGATGAGGAGCCTTGGTGTGGTGACCTTCAGGGGATGGGGTCATCAAATGTGCTTGTACACAGTGCATTCTGAAGTCAGCCAGGAGGATGGATGGCAGAACAATGGAAAGGGGAGGCCAGCTGTGAGGTTTTCATCAGTAAGGGGATGAAAGATGGAGCCAGGCAATGCTGACTCGGTTGCTTAAGACAGCAGACAAAAATACTTTCCTATCCACCAAAATCAACAGTCTTCTTACCATTATATCTTCATGACTCAAGATAAAACTACAGTGGATGTAGTCATAGGACCATAGGAGGGGTCATTCAGCCCCTGCTTGAATGCTTCCAGTAACTTTGGGTTGATATAAGGAGGAACTTTGGGTTAGGGAATTAAACACTACCTTGTGGGACTTGGTGTCAATTCTAGAAGACAGCAAGAAATACTACTATCTATGGATGCCTCAAATACCAAGCAAGATGAATCCTCATTGTGTGCCAAAATTTCCCTATGAAAGGGCTGAAATAGGGATCATGGGTTCTGCTAAAATCTGGAAGTTTGGAGCCAGGCATAGGGGTACAAGCCTGTAATCCCAGTGCTCAGGAGGCTGAGGCAGGAGCCTCAGCCAACCTGGGCTATATAGTGAGTTCCAGGCCAATCTGGGCTATGTTAGGTGAGACCTGGCCTCAAAAAACAAACAAACAAATTGGAATATTGTTCTTTTTTTGTTACTCCATCCAAAAATACGTTATGCATAAGATGCATGACCCACATAATTTTTCTATAGCTTCTCTTTTAAAAGTGGATCTGTATATTGGAAGGACCTGGGAGGAGAAGAGACGGGAGTAGGACCGTAATATCTCATGGGCATTTAAAAACACATGTATATATTACTTACTAAAAAGTTAGATAAGCCTGGCATGGTGGTACATACCTGTAATCCCAGCTACTCAGGAGGTAGAGATGGGGAGGATGGTGGGCTGAGGCCAGCCCATGCAAAAAGCTAGTTAGACCCCACCACGAAACCAATAAACCCAGCATAATGGCATGTGTCTGTAATCCCAGCTATGTGGAAGGCATAGATATGAAGATCAATGTCTGAGGCCAGCCCTGTACAAAAACTCAAGACCCTATGTGAAAAATAACTAAAGCAAAAAAGGGCTGGGGGCTTAGCTTGAGTAGTAGAATGCCTACCTGACAAGCCTGAGGGCAAGAGTTCAAACTCCAGTACCCCTTTCCTCCCCCCCAAAAAAGTTAAGTAAATAGAAAAATAAGTTTCCACACTTGTGCTGCAGTCACTCAAAATGACTTTGGAAAGAAGTCTTTTTAAATGTAATACTCTAGACATTGTTTGCCTGAAATAGCTCCTATAGAGAAAGGCCCCTAAGTGACTCTTCTCAGGCATCTTGTGAAATTGAAGTTTGGAAACTGTAAATTAGTTATCAGTAAAAAGCTACCAAAATTGATTACCCTAGATGGTTGCTATAGGGCTCTCCTATAAGTAGGGAAAACTGCGTTTTTGCTCAGTTGTCGGCTTCCTTGAATTTCCAGAAGCAATTCCTCATGCTCAAAGTGGAGAACAGTCACTAGGGAAAAAAGAGAAATTGGTTTCAGAGGGGCATTATCTCTTTTATGCAACAAATTAAGAAAGTGTTTGCCTGATCAAAGAGCAAGAGAGAAGCCAGGTGCTGGCAAGAAACTGTTTTGCAATAAAAACTCGTGTAATTTGAAGGCATATTCTGTAGCTCTTTGATTACGTCATAAATCAGCATGGGTTGCTGTTGACTGAAGACAGGTGTGGTCCATTGACAGGAGATTTTTTTTTTCCATCCTAAAAGTACCATATTATATCATCAATATCTCTTCAGGGAAAAATCATTGAATATTTTCATGGCATCCGTTGGCGAACTGACCCCAAATTATAAAGTGTACGTATGCATATATCACCAGCACTTTTAAATCCTATCGGGAGTCAAGTATTCCTCTGCTCACCTGTTTATTACAGCTGTGGAGGGAAACACTAGTTTTAACAAAATGATCAAATGTATATTGCAGGACATTTATCTCCATAATCCAAACATAAAGTGGGACGACATTATTGGACTGGATGCAGCCAAGCAGTTAGTCAAGGAAGCTGTTGTGTATCCAGTAAGGGTAAGAAGGGGAAGCCCCTCGGGGGCTGTTTCTGTTCACTGTCCATTGGACAGGCTGTATGTCACACACTCATTGGGAGGGAAAAGGCTGGATGATTTCCTGTTCTCAAGTTAGCTTTTTGCCAATGCAGAGCATCAGGCCTAGTCCATTGTAGACAATTTCAAATCGTGTTTCATATTGGTTCAGGGCAGGTGTCTGCTCAAAGTGATAATTTAAGACCTAAGACTCTGGTATAGATAGAATTTCTCAGCTACTGGGCATTGGTTCAAATTAACCTGCTTCTTCCCCCAACTACCACCTCAGTATAATCTAGGGCTTTGCTTCAGCTGGTCATGAAGACTGGATAGCTCCCTTCAGGGCCTGGCCAACCGGGCCAGCCAGCCGTGCTCATTTTTACTTCTGACACATTTCTGCATGGCTCATGAAATGGGTAAACAAATACAATAACTTCCAAATTGGGGTGGTGAGAAGGTCAGTGTATCACATCGTTTTTGGTGTATAGCAAACCACCCCACAACTTAGGGCCATAAAACAGCAACCATTTGTTTGTAATTCTGTGGGTAGGTAGTTTGGGCTGGATCCAGCCAGGCTGGCTCATGTTTTTTATACATGGTGTTTGGAGTTATTGGCCCAGCTCAATCACATGTCTGGGGCATTAGCCAGAGAGTAGCAGGGAAAAGCTTGGAGAGAGAGAAAGTTGGGATAAATGAGACAACTGGGGCCTCTCTCCATGTAGCCTCTCATCCTCTAGTGGCAAGTCAATCTGCTCACAATTGCTCCCTAGAAAGAGGCACAAAAGGCTGAATCCTAATTCACGCACATTTTTCATGGTTCTTCTTGTATTTCTTATATTGGCTGGTCTTTTATTTTCAGATCACTTCTTCTATTTGCTAATGTCCCATTGACCAAAATTACAAGACCAGGCCCAGAACCACTTCTTGGTTTTTTTTTTTTGTTTGTTTTGTTTTGTTTTTTGCCAATGCTGGGGTTTGAACTCAGGGCATCAGGCTCGCTAGTCAGGCACTCTTGTCACTTGAGACACTCCACCAGCCCTTTTTTTCTGAAGGGTTTTTTTGAGATGGGGGGGGTCTCACAAACTATTTGCCCAGGGCTGGCTTCAAACTGTGATCCTTCTGATGTCTGCCTCCTGAGTAGCTAGGATTATAGGCACCCACCTAGACCCCACCTATTAATGGAAGAAACTACAAGTAGTTCATTGACTGAACAACTTATTCATACCACTTAGTCCACTAAGCCCTGGATTTTCAGATGTTTTTATTCTAAGGAGACAAAAGTCAGTAAGTTTGAATTGTCTTTTCCCCCTCTTTCCTCTGTTCACATGTGGAGGTATGGAGTATAAGGTGTTCAGAATTGACAGAAAATTTACTCACCAGTTTCTCTTAAGTGGAACCAGACCACAGAACTGTTTAAAAGAATAGAACATCTCACGGAAACTCTGTGGATATGCTACTGCCATGGTATTAGGAGCTCTGTATATGATAGCACTGGAATTTGACATCTGTGTTAGCAAGACACTAAGAGTTCGTTGTAATTTTACTATTGTTTTTCCTTCTCCTCACTCTTTACCAATCCTTTCCTCATTTTCTATCAATCCTTAGATGATTTGAACTTGAACTAAAGGGAGAGACACACTGAAGTCCACACACATCTGTCTGGAGTCAAATGTCTTCTAATGCACTTGCCCCTGAATGTCCCCTTTTCAAAACAGGCTTCAACCCCCTCTTCTTTACAGGCATATACCTGTATTTAGTTCCGGAATTTCTTAAAGCTCATACCTGCTTTACAACCGTTAAAAGACTGCCAAATGCTCTTGCTATAGAATACTGGGGAAATGACATTCTGCACGCAAAGTGTAACGATTTTCATGGATGGAAAAATACTGTATGCACCTCTCTTTTCCTTAAAAATTTTTTTTGTTCTTTTAAGAAACCACAGAAATTAAGTCAGACATTCTTATCTAGTGTGAAAATAAAATTGGGACAAATAAGATGTATACAATAGAGCAGACCTTAAGCAAAAAACAGAAGTCAAGAATCATACTGTTGGGATGGATTTGGATCTGGAATTATTGGCTTGCCTGTGCCAAGGGCACGCAGGCTGTGGCACTGATATAAATCTCACCTTGTTCTTTGTTCCCCAAGTATCCACAGCTATTTACAGGGATTCTTTCTCCCTGGAAAGGACTACTGCTTTATGGACCTCCAGGTAAACGTATCTTTCTATTTGTGTCTTGGTGTAAGTGTGTGTGTAGAGCGAGTTGTCCCTTTAGGCCTCGCCTAAGGACTGGGCAAATGAGAGCTTGAGTGGCTTCTTCCTCTTTCTGGTGGGAGTCTGACTTCTGCCTGTGAGCAGGGAATGGGGGCTAGGCACCCACTCATCTTTACCCTCATGTGTCTCTAGGTACAGGAAAGACTTTACTGGCCAAAGCTGTGGCCACTGAATGCAAAACAACCTTCTTTAACATTTCTGCATCTACCATTGTCAGCAAATGGAGAGGAGACTCAGAAAAACTTGTTCGGGTAGGGATTCATAAGTGTGGTTATTTATTTGTTTATTTACTTAATCATTGGTTACAGGGGTTTGAACTCAAGGCCTTGCACTTGCTAGGCAGGCAGGTGGTCTACCACTCGAGCCACACCCCTACCCCCTTTTTATTTTAGTTGTTTTTCAGATAGGGTCTGGTGATTTTTGTCCATGCTGGCCTGAACCTGCAATCCTCCTGATCTTTGCTTTCTGGGTAGCTGGGATTACAGGTATGGCCACTGCACCTGGTCCTTAATTTTGGTCATTTTTTAAAAATAAGTTTTGGCAGAATATGGTGATACAAAATTATGTTGGAACTTACTCGTTATAAGGTGATATATAGATATAGATATAGATAGATACATATATATACATATATATATATGTATCTATCTGTCTATATATGTGCTAGGTTATATCCTGGATTTTGATTGCCCAAAGCCTGGGAAATAGGTTGACTGTTATTTGAGGGTATTAATCATGCCCCCATCAGCAAAATATGATCTCCTTTCTTCTGGAATTTTACCAAATACCGTTTTTTGATTCATGCAACTTAGGAATGAAATCTAGAAAAAAAAAAAGTTGTCTCTAAAGTGGCCTTTTGTTCTCCATTCAAGGAGCATTCATTATTAAGCATGTGCAGTAAACCCAGTTAACATTTATTGAGAGGCCATTGTTGTATGCCAGTCCCTACACTAAGTACTCCAAGGAAGAATCAGGAGACTTAAAATTTAATTATTCTTTCAGAATCTCTGAGCAACTCCTCCTCCACAGTGCTCAGAGCCTGTAGGGTTTGTTCCTTCTTTGCAAGGTTTATTCCATCTTTACAATATCTCATCTGAGTCTATGGTATATTTTGTACTTTAAAATTTTACTATATCCTTCAGTCATCTTAAGAGAATACCTGTTTATTATGGTGTATGTTTCAATATAATCCTGCTTAACTCTTGCCTTCTGTAGACTATTGATAAATAACCAATACTAAGTGAAAGTAAAATGTTATATATATTTTTTAAATTACCTTAAATATTATGTTCCCTTGAATGACTTATTTCCAAAGAATTATGGCCTATTTAGAAATCATAATGGAATATTTTTAAAGTATTGATTTATCTAAATTATATATACATATAATATATAGTGATGCTGGGGATCAAACCCAGGGCCTTGCACATGCTAGGCAAGCACTTCTGCCAGCTGAGCTATATCCTCAGCCTCTTAAGATTTTTTTTTTGGGGTAGGACTGGGGTTTTGAATTCAGGTCCTTGGGCTCGCAATGCAAGTGCTCTACCACTTGAGCTACACCTCTAGTCCTTCCCAGCCCCTTGATACTGTTTTCAAGTTGTTTCTAATGTGTAAATTTTTATAAATTCTTATCACCTGTTCAAGATTGTAATTTGTGAAACTATTCATTGAAATCTACTTCCTTGATCTCTATCTTGAATTTAACTCAGTGCCAGGTCCAAAGACGGGACTGGTATTTAGCTGCTCCTATGTCTGTGATATTCATGGGATTCTGGTCAGCCCAATTTCAGTCTGATTTCAATCAGTAGAAATTTAACTAACTATAAATCCTCATCAGTCTGAGACTTCTTTGGGGGCATTTTGTTTCTGTGTACTGAGTAGCAACTAAACACTTAAAAGATGTCCCCAGAATTAGTTTAGATTCATCTGGGCTGGCAGAATGGCTCGAGTGGTAGAGTGCCTGTCTAGTTTAGATTCATCTCCTGTCATGGAAAGTGGTGTTTAGGCCCATGACTGGAAGATACCGCAAAGTGTTTAAAGAAAGACTGATTATAGTCCCTGGACAAGACTTACCGAGGCAGAAGAATAAATTCAGATATTTTATGAATATTCTTAAGATAGGGAAGCTAAATGGATTTTCTCTTTTAATATTAAATGGCTAGAAAAGTCAATTAGCAAGAATTTTCCATTCTCAGTGAGCATTTTATTTAAGAAAAGTTTTCCTCTGCTTCAGTATCATTTTGTTAGAAGTCTTAGAATGAGGAAATGATTCCTTCCCCCAATACAAATCTGAGCTCTCTCCCCAGCAGTGCCTACTATTAACAGTGGCCGATGTAGCCTTCTAGAAATTTTTATTTTTATTTATTTTTTTATTTTATTTTTTTTCTTTTATTATTCATATGTGCATACAAGGCTTGGGTCATTTCTCCCCCCTGCCCCTACCCCCTCCCTTACCACCCACTCCTCCCCCTCCCTCTGCCCCCCACCCCCTCAATACCCAGCAGAAACTATTTTTCCCTTATTTCTAATTTTGTTGTAGAAAGAGTATAAGCAATAATAGGAAGGAACAAGGGTTTTTGCTGGTTGAGATAAGGATAGCTATACAGGGAGTTGACTCACATTAATTTCCTGTACATGTGTGTTACCTTCTAGGTTAATTCTTTTTGATCTCACCTTTCTCTAGTTCCTGTTCCCCTTTTCCTATTGGCCTCAGTTGCTTTTAAGGTATCTGCTTTAGTTTCTCTGCATTAAGGGCAACAAATGCTAGCTAGTTTTTTGGGTGTCTTACCTATCCTCACCCCTCCCTTGTGTGCTCTCGCTTTTATCATGTGCTCAAAGTCCAATCCCCTTGTTGTGTTTGCCCTTGATCTAATGTCCACATATGAGGAAGAACATATGATTTTTGGTCTTTTGGGCCAGGCTGACCTCACTCAGAATGCTGTTCTCCAGCTCCATTAGAAATTTTTAAATGTGCTTACATTGACATCAGTGACAGTACATTTCCCTTTCTTTTTAAGTACAAGTAGGAATACATTATGCATCAGCTTCTGTTCCTTATTTCACCCCCCACTTAACACTTTTACTTACATATCATTCTGCAGTATTACCAACAGACAGAACATATTCTTTCCTAGATCTACAGAGTATTTCATTCCATGGATGTACTGAAATGCATTTAACCAGTCTTCTTTGATGGACATTTAGGTCGTGTTCTCTCTTTTTTCCCATAAAATGCATTTTATTCAAAAAAATAATTCAAGAAAAAACAGGTAACCTTTCCTGAGATTGAAGAATCTCATCTTGTCTCCTTTGAGAAATTATTTTCTCCCTGCTTTTGAGATCTTAGAAAGATCTTGGTCATGCTGTCAAGCCCTTCCTATGAAGCTTTCAGATGAAGTCATTCAGGACCTTCCCCTAAATCACAGAGTACTTTTTCTACCATTTGTTTCTCTTGCCTTCCAATTAAAGAGTTATTTATAGGGAACCTTTGGGTTATATTCCTCTCTCCCCTCCTAATGTTCTTGCCTCTTAGGAGTTACACTATTGAATAGTTGAGTGATCTTTTTAGCAAATGTACACACCTGTTGATGCTTCCATCTTTCCGCTCCCCTCTTCCCCTTTGTATGATTTAACTTCTTCAAAGTACCTCTGAGAATCATAGACCAATGATTCCAGAAGCACTTACCCAGAATTCTAATTATTCTCTGGGAATGGAAAGAATAGTGATGAGGGCATTGGGGAGACCTAGGCCCTAGATTTGATTCTCCTTCTATCTGGTCTTCACCTCAGTGAGCTCCTTAAAAATATGCCTGGTTCTAACATAGGGTTCTAATATTCTTCTTCATTGGATAGATGCTGCTGTTGCAATCACCCGTAATAGAAGGTATACTTGGGCTTTTCTTTTTGTGACAAGGAAGAAAAAGTTACTTGTTCCTAATTAGGTGATCTCCACTGTATTTAAAAGACAACTATGATGAGTGTCCTAGCCTCATCTTCATTCTCTCAGTTCATTACACTGAGGCAGTTATTCTAGTGCACCAAGACTCTGTGAAAGGGAAGTGCTGACACATGACCCAGGATGTACTAAACCCTGAGCAGTGAGCAGGGAAGGTGAGGAATTTCCCTCTCAGTGACAGGGAAGCCTGTGGGGGACACTCTGCTGCTGCTTCTGAAAACCAGACTTGAACTGCTACTGAGCCCTTGCCCTCTTATTCTGTCATGCTTTGCTAGTACAAAGTGGCATGGAGAATAAACCCCCATAGTTATTAAAGAATTGCTATTCTTTTCTAAATCTCTACTGTTTTCTCTGATCAACCAGCAAGGAACTGTGTATGGTACTCAAGAACCCATTTCAGTGTTTTTGAAATAAAAAAAAAGGTTTAGATTTTTATACTCTTTTCATCACTACCACTTCTCCCTTTAGAACTCTTTATTTTGTTTTCATATATCTGTTCTTTTGCTGGTTGCTTTCATGGTCTTATTCAGTCTATAATATTTTATTCTGGAATAGAACATTTTATTCAATCAAGAGCTGTCTTCAAGAATCTGAGCCTATCAAGCAGCAGTGTTGAGGTGGGATGGGAACCCCATGGAGTCATTTGAGGAACAGAAAGAGGCAACATTTGTCATCCTTGGTACCCATTATTACAACCCCATACTTTCACTGTATTTCTTCTTTCTGAGAATAATCCACCTACCACCCCCAAAGATTAAAGGGAAAAAATTATCACATAGTTTGACATATTTTAAGGTTTTTGGTGGCCATATGGACCATGTCCTCGGCAGGTGTCTCCAGGATTAACTATCCACCTGGAAGCTTGGGAACTGATTTTTATCTTCAGCTCTCCCATTTATGATAAGTAACCTTGCAGTAATCATCTGCGCTCTCTGGCTCTAATTTTATCAAGTGATAAATGGAAATAATTGGACTATCAACCCCCTGGGGTGGTTGTAGGGAGAAATACTGATAATGATTACACAGTTACTGTGAAATAACAGAGTGCAGAATGAATGCTTATTATTACAATCACTCTACACTTTTAATCTCTGAAAGTATCTGAGGACTTGAAGTGTATGATGAAAACTTTGAATATATATGAATTTAAACATACCCTTGCTTTTCCTCACCCAGGTGCTATTTGAACTTGCCCGCTATCATGCTCCCTCCACAATCTTCCTGGATGAGCTGGAGTCTGTGATGAGTCAGAGGGGCACCGCTCCTGGGTAACAGACAGGATTCTTCTTCCTCTTCTTTTTTTTTTTTTTTTTGTCATCATTTATCCCCTCTTGCAAGTGTGTTTGATGGTCGGAAGCCCATCGACATTTACCAGCAGAATGAGCCTATTAATAAGCCCACAAATTTTCTGCAGACACACGGAAAGGTCTTTAAATTAGATCCTGTTAACTGGATAGCTGATTTAAGTAGTTTTTAGAACCGGAGGAAATGTCATCGTCCCTGCCCCCCCTTCCCCACAGAATGGTTTTCAGGCCTGAAGATCATCCAGCCCCAGGATCCCAGGCTGCCATAATGAACCCACTAGCTCAAAATAACTGCCTGTGATGGCCTTCTCTGGAGCCAGAGGGCTGCCGATGGGGCCTGGGGCTTGCCTACTCAGCCACTGCCATTGGCCATGTCTCTTTCACTCCCTTGAGGTGGGCCTTGACAGTACGTGAGGCCAGGGAAGCCACTGATATTGGCATCTGGCTGTGGCTCAGCATGTCTGATCTTAAACATGTCACACATGTTATTTCTAAAGATTAAGTGTCGACTAATGTCCCCCGTGGGAAGGAACGCTCAGACTATGATAGGCCTTCTATTTATGCATTTACAAGGCCAAGCAGGGTTTTTCATTCGTTTGCTTGATTTGAAGATCAGCTTTCTGTGTTGATCAGAGGTATTTTTCTTTGAAAATTTTATTAATTTGGTGTCTCTGACTTGAAAACAACAACAAAACCAAACCCAGGTCTGTGGAATATCTCAATATAATTAATATTATTATTAATATTATATTATATTAATATAATATAATTAATATTAATTATATTAATTAATGATTCCTTATGGTCTATATCAAGACAGAACTAATAGTAATAAAAATCAAATGATTCACTTGTTGAAAGTATAACTAGAATATATTTTATGAAATTTAACTCATCAGAAACCATTTTCCCAGCAGGGAAAAACAAGCAAGAGGTTGTACCCAAGTAGGATGGGACTTGTGAAATTGAGCAGGACACTTTCCGTAGCCTCAATGTAGCTTGCAACCCTAGACTAGTCACTCTCTCTGCAAGGACAGGCCCTGGTTGCCTGCCTGACTGGCTCTTACCTGTGCCTTGTCAGTCTTTCTCCCCAGGATTTCCCACAGCCTTGATTGTACTAATTTGGGACTTTTTCATGTACCATCCTTGAGTGTGCTCCAGGTTTTTTCCTGATTTTCAGTTTCCTTATCAAGAACTTGAAGACTCTAGTTCAGGGACTAAAGGGTAGGTATCTGAAGTCTTCTTGGATCATCGTGTGTCAAAAGAATCATAATTATGGGCAAATAAGCATAAAAGTATACAGTGAGACAGTCTTTTCTCTTAGAAAATGATAGTTGGGTAGTAAGGGGCATAGGTCCTACAAAGTCATATACAGGTTGAACATTTCCCAGTTGAAAATCCAATATCTGAAATGCTCCCATTTCTGGAAGATTTTTGAGCACTGACATGTACCACAAATGGAAAATTCCACACCGTGAAAATTTATGACTTGTGTGAAATTATTTAAAATTGTGTAAATTACCATCAAGATATATGTATATCAGTCAAATTAATTTCATGTTTAGATTTTGGTCTCATCCCAAAGATACCTTATTATGCATAAGCAAATATTGCAAAGTTCAAAAAATTTGAAATATGAAACACTTCTAGTCCCAAGCATTTGGGTTGCTACCACATACATGCACAGATGAGAAGTTGAGTGAAAAAAAAAACAAACATCTTTTTTTTGTCCTTTTAAATAAATCTATTCATGGGATGTGGAAGACAAGTCTGCTGAATGTGGTCCATGTTTAAACCCAGTTTGGATTGTTCAGGTCCACACAGTATGCTCTTTGTTGGTGGAGGGCTTAGGAGGACAAATTTGCACAGAAAACTCTCTCCAATCTGCTGTGAAAAGAAAGCATAAGTTCAATGTCATTATCTTGCCTCTTATTAGGATGGTGAAGTAGATTCAGTGTAGTGGTTTCTCTCTTTTAAACAATTTAGATCTATGAATCAAACTAAAAGAAATAATGTGTGAAAGTTCTTTCATGTCTGCTATGTCAATGAGAATGACTGTTCTCATTTATGCCATTTTTAAAGGGGTAAATAATGCTGCAAGCAGACAGTTGGGTCACATTTGATCTATTAGTGGCACTGTCTGCTCTTCCATTATATTCTTGTTTACTGCCAAACTTTGGTTTTCTTTTTAGTACCATTGTTATGTTTATTTACTCCCTTCCTATTACTTTCTATGTGAAAATAATACCAAATTGCTTGTTTCCTCTGACTCTAGTATGAGTGGCTCTTTTTGCTAACAGAACAGAACCCATTCTACAGCCACTGGGTCATTGCTCTTGTCATGAGGGGAAAGGTTCGGCCACCTGAGAGAGTCACACCTGCTTGTTTCTCTGTAGGGGAGAACACGAAGGAAGCCTTCGGATGAAGACGGAGCTACTGGTGCAGATGGATGGGCTGGCACGCTCAGAAGATCTGGTGTTTGTCTTAGCAGCTTCTAACTTGCCATGGTAAGAGATCAAGAGAACATATGTTGAATACATTTCCATTTGTCACTAAGTACAGATAAAGATTTTTATAGTGACTGCTTTGAGCAAAGCCTAGTTGCCTGGTGCCAGTCCTGGAAGATTAATTTGAAAGCTTACTGTTCATGTCCTTGCTGTTGGTATCATGGAAGAATCAGCCTTGATAGAACACAGGCCAGGCTATCATTGACAGTATTTCAAATGGACACTTCAACTTTACAGCTCAATTGTTTACAGTTGGTCTCTGTATCCACTGGTTCTGCATCCACAGATTCAACCAACTGCAGATAGAAAATGTTGGGAAAAGGAGTTGCTTCTGAACTGAACGTGTATACACTGTTTCCTCCTGTCACCATTCCTTAAACAATACAGTAGAACAACTACGTATCTAGCATCTACCTTGTATTAATTATTATAAAGGACTCTAGGAATGATTTAAAGTACATGAGAGGATATGCATAGGTTATATGTAAATGCCATAAGGGACTTAAGTATCCTTACATTCGGTATCCAGTAGGTGGCCAGGGGACATGGAACCAATGCCCCTTGGATGCTGAGGGGTGACTATATGATGTTTAAATTAAGCAGAGATTTAGCATAGAACTATAAAACATTTAAAATATCCAGGCCTCAAAGACTATCCCAGAAATAACATGTTTAGATTTTATAAACATTGAACTTTTTTAAGTTAGGAGGAAAACCTTTTCTTTAATATTGTGTAGTAAATAGAAAGCTAAATAATCTCTAATTGAAAATAGAATCTACTCACAGAATCTTTTAATCAAACTCTATCCCAGACCAGTTTAAGAACAATTCTAGAAGTGGAATTAGGAAATAAGAGATGGTGACTGGGGAAAAACCGGTTATCTACTTGGAGAATACATATTTTTAAAAAATTATAAGTCCCTTTGTAGAATATTTTTGCATATTTTTTTTTTAGAGCCACAGGTGAGGCAGGAGACAGATAAAGGAAACACTGCTCTTCCCATTTTCAGAGGGGAACCAAGGTTAAGAGAGGCCAATCCACCCAAAATCAACAGCAATCTTATAACAGAGCTGGGACTTGGGGCTCTCTCTCTCACCCTCCATCCCCCTTGTTTCTTTCCACATTCAGAGATGAGAAGAGAAAATTCTTTCCTAGTATATAATGATCATCTGGGATCCCAAACAAGAGGTCGCTAAGAAAAATCATGACCTTTATGTGTAATATGTTTAAAATATATTCATAATTTAAAGCTGTTCCACTACCCTGCACATTTATAAGACTTTATTATGCTTAATCAGAATTTTCTATTTTGAGGATGCAGATATCTATGTACATTATTAAAATGGAATTCAAACGAAAAACTTTCACTAAATGTGTTAAATACAAATTATTCGAAGCCATTGTGTTAGACTAAGCTCCTACATGGAGCCCCAACAGAACAGAGCAAAAATCAAAATGGAGTCACCCATGCTAAAGTTTCACATCACCAAACAGAACTAAGTTGTTATGTGACCTTCTAAGAAATCAGGAAAGAGAGAGAGAGAGAGAGAAAGAGAGAAGCCCAAGTTCCCAAATAGGCCAGTTTCAGTCAGCATGATAATGAAGTTCTGCTGTAATCCTTATTAAAAAAAAAAAAAGTAAAAAAGTGTGTGTGTGTGTGTGTGTGTGTGTGTGTATGAACTGAGGATGTAGCTAAAATGTACAGCCCTTGCCTAGCATGCCTAAGACACTCTGTCCCTCAAAAAAGTAGCCTGATATTAGCAAATAAGTTTTTTTTTTCTATTGTTCTGTCTCCTTGTCTCCACTTTTCAAGGAAAGTAACTAAACCAGCCTCTTTTGCTCAACTCATTGGAACACTTGTGGAATGAAGTGTTACCTGGTTCTGGAGTCACAAATAAATCCAGTTAAGAACTTTAAGCTAAATTTGTTGTAATTCTGTCTTTTGACAAATGGGATTATAGAACCTTTTAGGGAAGGAACCTCCTTTCTGTCATCCATTTGAAACAGGGTTGATCTTAATGTTTTACTATGTGTGGTGTGACTGTGAGAGTTCACTAGGGTGGGTATGAAACTGTAAAGCTTGGGGCATTAGTATGGGAAGCTCTGTGCCTTGGGAAACTACACATTTTCTAGAAGACTAGAGAACCTCCCTTCCAAGTAAAATCAGTAGTCTTGCTTGCCAGCAGTGTTGTTTTGTGCAGTTTCACTTACTCCTGGTCACTTGCTAGTTAGCTTTTTCTTCTTCCCCCACCTACCCTATATTACTTAGACTAAAAATTAGATTGATTAGGTTCAGGGTCAATAGGATTTTTTTGGCAAGCATACTTCACAGGTAATGCTGTGTCCATCACATTGCATTACATCCCGAGGTATATGATGTCTTGTTTCCCCACTTTTGGTGATGCCATGATTCATCTATGGGTTCAGATGTGTCAGTGTGGTTCTTCCACTATACAATTCTCTTTGATGGCTTTAGCATATGCCACTGATGATCTTCACCTGAATCAGTCATTTCATTACAGATGTTATTCTGTTAGCTACCAAGTGGGGCAGGCACCTTCGGGGCAAACGCCTTCACTTGTGAGGGAGAAAGCTGCCACTCCTTTAAAGACTGATAATGCACCTAGGAAGTTGTTTCCTTCCTTTTGGTTTCAGCTAAAACTCTGGATAAATTTATGAAGAACCAGCCAAGGTCACCAAGTCACTCTGACTCATTCTCTTAGGCAACCTAGAGTAAACTTGACACATTATAATATTGAACTGAACATGCCTAGGAAACATGCCTGTCCACCATCTTTCCTTTTTGAACATGTGATCTATGACCTTAATGAACACCTTAAACTTCTCGGAAATGTGCACCTTAAACTGAAATGTACACCTTAAACTGAGCATGCTCAGAAATGTGCCTACTCTTACACATGCTTTCCTATATGAACATGAATATATAATATGAATTCAGGCTTCCTGAATAAAATCACCATACTTGTTTTGTTTTGGGACAGCATTGCTTTGGAAAAAGCCCCAGTGCTCTCTTTACCTGCTGCAGGGAATAAATCTTTCTCCACTCTTTCATCTCCTGGTTGTGAAGTTTGGCTTTGCACTCACCAAGATGTGAACCCATTGGGTTGCTTACAGTTCTACCATTCCTTCTGTTTGACAGCTGGAATTACTCTTTGTAATAGAACTTGTCCTAATTCAGAAGGGTTGCTTGATTATTTTGAAATGTAGTTCATACTAGAAAAACAGGATTTTTTCTTTTTGATTTTTAGAGCAATGAGGTGACATCCTAATCACCTCCTGTGGTGACCAATGAGTCAGTCATTAGCCTTTCTCTCTCTCTCTCTCTCTCTCTCTCTCTCTCTCTCTCTCTCTCTCTCCCTCTTATTTCCTCTCTCTCTCTGTATCACTGTAATCTTATGGCTTACTTGGTACAATGGCATTAGTTTTATGAGTTTTTAAAAAGCTGGTTTGAAATACAACTCACATTCTGCACAATTCACGCACTGAAAACACACAATTCAATGATTTTAAGCACAGTCATATGCTATTTAATGATAAGTATATGGTGGGGTTTGCTTATTTATTTGTTTGTGTGGTACTGGGGCTTAAACTCCAGACCTTGTGCTTTCTAAGTAGGCTTTCTACAACTTGAGCTATGTCCCCAGCCCAGTATATAGTTTTTTTTTCAGTACTAGGGATTGAACCCCAGCCCAGTACATAGTTTTTTTTTTTTCAGTACTAAGGATTGAACCCAGGGCCTTGTGCATATGTATTCTGAGAAATGTGTTGTTAGGTGATTGCATCATTGTGCAAACATTATAGAGTGTGCTTATACAAACCTGAATGGTACAAGTCAATCACTCAGTGTGGACTCAATCAAGAGATGCATGAGGCTAGTGCCTACATAATATACCATCCTGTTTACAATGAGCACAAGGAGCATATTATAAAGTAACCATAAAAAGCATAGAATGGTACTTACACTGTAGCAGTTGTTTATTATCACTATCAAGTTTTATGTGGTGTACATAATTATATGTGCTATACTTTACCCAGTCGGTAGTGCCGTGGATTGCTACACCAGCGTCTCCACAAACACGTGAGTGATGTGTTGCACTATGCTGTTATGACATCACTAGTCAGTGGAATTCTTTCGGCTTCATTATAGTCTTATGGGACCGCTGTCATATATGCAGTCCACCACTGCTTGAAGCAATGTTATGTGGTACATGATTGCAGTATATTTACAGGTTGTAAATCATTAACACAATAAATTGTAGAGCAATTTTCATTTGCCCCTCAAACTCTATACCCATTAGCAATCACCCCAATTTTCTCTTGAACCCCAGCACTAGGAAACCACTTATATATTTCCTGCATCGATAGATTTGCCTATTCTAATACCTATCAGTGGAATTATTGAGTCACGTGGTAACTCTGATTAGTCATTTGAAGAACTGACTGCCAAACTGTTTTCCAAAGTGGCTGTACCATTTTATATTCCCACTAGCAACAGATAAGGGCTCCAGTTTCTCCACAATCTCACAAATGCTTGCTATTATCTGTCTTCTTGATTACAGAATAGTCTATAGTGGTGTCTTGTGGTTTTGATTTGCATTATTTCTGTAATGACTAATGACATTGAGCATCTTTTCATGTATTTATTGGCCAATCTCATAATATCTTTGGAGAAATGTCCTTTCAAATTCTTTGCAAACTCTGTAGCCACTAGTTTCTGCCTTCTGCCAACCTAAATAACATATAAATTCTCCAAAGTTTATTTCGGAACAGCAGAGCACTGCAATGGGAACACATAGTAAACCATGTTTGTACTGAAGGAGGCTGAGTCAAGGGAAGGTTTTAAAGGCACAATGAGGAGGATTACCTGAGATATCTTGATGCAAGAATTCTTGACAATGGAATTTCTAACAAGGACGTTCAAGGATGAATAACAAGGGTGGCACCAGCCCAAGCTTGGACAGATATTCCCTAAGTATTCCCTATGTTCCATATTAGAGAGTATAGATCTAGAAACTTAACTTTTTTGCCCCAGGGCTGGTGTGGTAGAAATAATTGCCCACCAATATTAGTTTTGCCTTTTTAACTTAGTAACAATCTTGGTTGTTCCTACTCTAAGGTGTAACCAAAGGCAGTCTTCATTCCTTGTTATTTATGATCCAGGTTCGATTTATGCGTGCTGCTCCACACCTGAAACCAGCCATTTATTCATGGAGTCCTGTTCCCTTGGGAATTGGTATTTAGAGATCATGTCCTTATAACTAGGGGTGCGCCTTGCTACTGGATTAGCATTGCTTCTTGGCCTTTAGATTGGCCTTTTAAAAACTGATGCCAGGAGTATAGCTTAGTGGAAGAGAACTTGCCTAGCACACTCAAGGCCCTGGGTTTAACCCCCAGCAATGCAAAACAAACTTAAAAATTAAAACTAGAAAGAGGAAAATAATGATTTTGTGCTAGTAATTTTTATTTAAGATTATAGGGTTTCCATTTAAATTACTTGACTTTGTATGTGTAGCTTTCCTTTAATTATGAAAATCTTAGTTCTTAATAGCATTAATATAATGATCATTTTGAACATATAGTAACATTTTCATATATAACTTTCTCAGTAGTAATTAAAATACTCTACTGACAGTAACATTCTGATGAGGAAAATGGCACAGACCTGGCCTAACAAAGATGGAAGAGCTAACACAGGAGTTCTGAACTCCAGTACTACCAACATTTGGGACCAGTGACTTGTAGTTTTGGGGGCTTTCTTGTGCATTGTAGAATGTTTGGCAGTACTCCTAACTTCTACCCAGTAAATACCAATAGCATCATCCTCCAGACTGTGACAATCAAAATATGACTCCAGACATTACCAAATATCTCTGAGGGACAAAATCACCCTTAATTGATAACCACTGGACTAATAGAAGGAACTGACAGACACAAGCTGTCATGTTTCATACCTATGATTTCAAGTTTTTTTTTTAAGAATCCCATAAAATAACTTGGGTTTCTTACACAAAAGGTGGCATGTTATATAAATCATTGTGTATCTTGATTTTTTTTCTCTTGACAAAATATCCAAATATCCTGGGGATCCAAGTAAGTACATGAGTTCTTTCTTGCTCCCTTTATACCTGCATAGTGCTCCATATTGTGTACATGACAATTTATTTCATCGGTCACCTAGTGATGGCATCTGGATTATTCCAACTCTTTTGCTATTAAAAACAACACTGCAATGAGTAGCAGTGTGCATTTTCCAGTGTGTCTTTGTGGTAAGTTCCTGGTCATAGAATCGCTGAGTCAGAAGGTTAATATGCATGAAATTAAGGTAGAGACTGCCAAATTCCTCTCCATAGAGGAGCCACTTTGTGTTCCTGCTAGTGTCCTGCTTTCTGTACTTAACATTATAGGAAGAACACTTCCAATGTCATTAGCTAATCCTTCAACATTGAATTTTGTAACGACTGTCCAAAATTTCCATATGTGATCATACCATGACATAATCATTTCTTTCCTGTTAAACATAAATGATGCTTCCAAGCTTTATGATTATACCAGAATAAACTTCCTTGCATGAAAACCTTTGAATAAAGTTTTGCTACTTTCTTAGGACAGATAACGAGGTTAAATCACTGAATGAGAGAGCTTAGATTTTTTTTGAAGTTCTTTGTGACATATTGCCGAAGTCTTCCTATGAGGAAAGAATATTCTTTATTAAGAATATTGGGACAGACTTTTTTCTTTTTCTTTTTTCTTTTTTTTTTTTGTTTTATTCATATGTATATACAATGTTTGGGTCATTTCTCCCCCCTTCCCCCACCCCCTCCCTTAACCACTCCACCCCCTCCCTCTGCCCCCCTACCCCCTCACTTCCAGGCAGAAACTATTTTGTCCTTATCTCTAATTTTGTTGAAGAAAGAATATAAGCAATAATAGGAAGGACCAAAGGTTTTTGCTAGTTGATATAAGGATAGCTATACAGGGAGTTGACTCGCATTGCTTTCCTATACACGTGTGTTACCTTCTAAATTAATTCTTCTCAAACTAACCTTTTCTCTAGTTCCTGGTCCCCTGGGGCAGACCTTTTTATTGGCTTCAGTATCCCAGATGAGGGAAGAGGGTTATCTGATTCAAGCAGTCTGACTTTCTGGGGGAAATAACTAAATCACAACAAATATGTGAAGATCTAGTCTTAAAATTTCCAGTTCTTTACAGTTAATAGTAGCTCTCAGCTACGATGCTATAGACGTATTAGGCTGGCCTTTACTGCTTGTTCACTTATCCTTTTCCCTAGACGCATTTGCTGTTGTCTCCGAGGGGCACTCGTTTCTCCCTTCTCAGCCGTGAGAAGGCATGCAGCCTTTGCTTTACTAATGGTGTCTCTTCTGAAGAACACCTTTCCTGGTCTATAGCATCATAGAAAGGGCAAGAAGGAAGCAAGAAACAACAGCTCTTCTGTCATCTGATGTGTAAATAAGCAATGATAGCATAACAAATGTTGCATCTTTAATATTACCAATTAAAATAATAGCTATGTAAGAAATTCAGCGAGTACAATTAGAGCTAATTTGACCCACCTTGATTGTTCAGTGTTCACAAGCTCAGGCCTTGAAGTCCAGAAGGAACAAAGTACTGAACAGGGTCATTAAAGGAAATTCTGTCTCTAGACATCTACTTAACTCTCTAGTAGTTTGTAAAAATAAGGTGGAAAGACTGTATGCCTGAGGCATGCTGAAACTCATGTTTTCCTTGCTGCTTGCAAAAGAGATAGAAATTCCAGGAACCTCCTTAAAAATCAGATACTTAGTATGATCAAGCTGTGGATTCAAAAACTAAAAGCAACTTTCTTCTAATACAAAAGACTATTGCATTGGAAATGAAATTGTCTTCATTTGTTGGGGGTGGTAACATCGGCAGTGGCTCACCTGTGCCATATCCTCATGACTGTGACTCACTTTTCCAGCCAGATTTGAAAACCCTAGGGCAATTACTAACTTAGCTGCCCTTCTATCACTTATGTAAAGTGACTTCTTCCCACATGGACTTTCTCCTCTTTGGTATATAGGAATACAGACACATGGACTCTCTATGATTGAAGAAATACACACTTATGATTATGCTTATGATTAAAGACATCAGTAGACATAACCCTGGTTCTTTCCACAATAACCACAGATTTTTCTGGGTTCTGGGGAGATGCTGTGCTCTCTGAGGTACATCCTTTCAGCCTTGTGCCTTGACTAGATCACCCTGCTCCAAAAATGGCCTGCCACAGGTCAGTAAACTTTGTGCCAAAACCAGGATCTAGTGTTCTGATATGCTCCAGAGATACCAAGTTAAGGACAGTTCAACTAGTTTCCCTGATGGCAGGTCATCCAGAACTTAGCTTTGCTAAGGCAGTGGGATAGGTTGCCCAGACATTGAAGAAAACAGTTGGAGGCAGCATGCAAGATTTGATTTATTGAAATTTATGAGCGTAGAAGATAAACCTACTAGCAAGGAAGGTAACAGGGGAGGTCGAATGTCTGGTGGTGGCTGGACTAAGCAGATAGGTGACAGGCTGGACAGGATACCTTGTCAAGAGTTTGGGCAGTGCTTGCTTCTGTAGCACTACTCAAGTGCAGTGGTCGCTGTCTGGACTAAGAGACCTTAAGAGTATCTCATGACACTCTTTTACTGCACCTGGGTACCACTGGGAGAGGGCTTTTAAGGGTTAGACTTCATAAGCAGTGAGATAGTGAGTTTAGCTTGTTTTGACTTTGTGTGACCAGTATTCCATGGACTAGCTGTCTTAGTGGGCATGAGGGGCAGGAAGCTGATTCTGTTCTAGATCACACTAGCTTGCTCTTGTTCCCAGTATGCAAGAGATGGGGTCAGATAGTCCCTTCAGATACTCCTTCTCTGAACATTCCAGTCTCAGCCTGTTTTCACTGTCCCCTTGGTTTGGCAAGTCTTGGGAATGGAAAGAGTATTTCTTAATGTGTCTGGAGGTGTAGCTTAAGTGGTAGAATACTTACCTGGGATGCTCAAGACCCTAGGTAATCCCATCTACTTGGGAGGAGGAGGCAGGAGGATCATGAAACCAAGGCCAACCTGGGCAAAGCTATTGACACCCTATCTCAGAAATAAAATAAAAACAAAAGGACTGAGGCATGGCCTAAGAGGTAGAACTTGCCTAGCATGCAGGAAGCCTTGGGTTCAGTCCTCAGACTGGGGAGGTTGAGGTAGGGGAAATGCCTTTGTGCTTTGTGACTCTCCAAAAATAAGGTATGATAAAGCAGTACCATCTACACCTGTCTGACCCCAGAGTCCTTTCCTTCAGGACCGTCTCACAAGACTAGTGTTCCTTGACAACCCTTTGGGAATTAGTTCAGAGTAACCCACCCCAACCAGATGACCCCATCTTTCATTGCAATTGCGTTTAGCCACGCTTGTGGGGTTTTATCTTTCATAGCACTTCTGTGCTTACCAATGGTCAAATCATTTGGCTTGACATTGCTTCTCTCTATCCTATGAAGAGCATCAAGTGCATGATCTTCCACCTGTGGTTTTCAGGTGTGACTGGTACAGCCAGGAAGGAAGGTGGTGCTGGAGTTGGGTGACCCTGTGGGGCAGCAAGTGACTACCCAGCTTAGGACCCCTAAGCATCGGCTCCACTCTGGCCCCATTCACACCTCACTTGGTGTGTTTGATTCATCAGATGCAAAGAGCTTTCAACCTGGCCATTTCTGGCATTGCTGTTTCTTCTTAAGGGTGTAGGTTGATTTGTCAACAAGACACTTAAAACCACACTTTAAAAATCACAAAATTATTATAAGTATTTTGTAGAAATTTTGAGACTAGAATAAAACACTCATAATTTCACCATTGTAACATAAGTATCTATACTTCAGGTGAAAATGGTTTGGTTAGTTACCATTTGTTGCCTGTGTATCCTGTGGTAATTTTTTTCCCCAACAGGGAAAACACCTTGTTTTGGCTGTTTAGCAAAGTGATACATATTCATTTTGGACACATATTTTAAATGCTTTAGTACTGTTTGTATGCGGATAGTCCACTGTAACAATACCTTGAGAATGACACAGCTCTTTCTAGGCTCTTGTATGTGTGTAGAACGTTCTGACAGCAGGATATTACATTGTCTACAGTTGACTTTTTGTTCTTGGCTTGATGTGTTAGGGACAACTTTGAAAACCTACTTAATCCCATTTAATTCCACTATGCGGATGTCATAATTTGACTTTTCTTTTTTCAGAGGATTTTTAACATTCCTGTCTGTTGTCTTCCTACTGCCAAGATGCAGCCCCCAGTCTGGCACTATGGACACTCTGAAGTGTATGTATGTGTGGAGTTCCTTTAGTGTTTGGCTGGATTAGAGCAGGTATTTTCAAAAATGTTATCAGTCCTGTAGACTTCCTTTTTCAAGCCCTATGGTTAGGGAGATCAGGCTCTTCTTACCTGTGCACATTAGCAGGTCAGAGTTACAGACTTCTCCAGTGTGTATTAGGGTAGATGGGACAAGAAAAGAAAACTCAGGGAACTTACTGCCATGTCATTCCTTAAGTCCCAAAGTCCCCAGCCAGTCTGCTTCCTCTTTCCACCTTTCAGTGTCTCCCTCTGTTAATTTGTTGTATTTTAGCCAGGCATTTCAATTGTCAGAGGATGGACTAGAGGGGAGGTGGTTTTGCAGAAGCAAAAGTTACTTGTTAGTGTTTTCATTCTCTTTTATCTCTTTATACATTTTAAATATAATTTATTTTATACTCTGTGTAGTATATTTCTGTTGTGAGTTTTTCCTATTGACTCTCATTCACCATGGTCATTATGTGTCTTGTAATTTTAGATGGTGAGCTTACATTAATGAAGGGAACTCACTCTGTGGCCCTCTGGAGAAAATGTGTGTTTGACTGTGTCAGGCTTTGGACCACTTTAAGCTACCTCTCAGCTTAAGATATCCTGGACTGCACTAGTGAGGGTGGCTCCATGGGGCTGAACTATTGAGTGACCCCAAAGACAAACATCGTCAACTCAGCATAGCTTCAGCTCTATCTCCCTTGTTTTGATCATTAGCTTCCTCTTCATTTTTTGGTCTTTGAGAATTTTACCCCTTTGTAGACTTACTTGTGCATTCAAAAAGATTCCCTGTGATTAATTGAGCTTTTCAAAGGGACCTTATAACAAGAGATTTCTGATCTAGTTCATTGCTTTGCTGGAAACAGAGCTGTCTCATTTTTTTCCTCTTTAATTATTGGTAATATATTTTCTGGCAAGGGTAATTGGGAAACATATCTTCTTTGTTGATATTGTAGTAATTAGAAGTAATTTTCACTCTTCATTATAAAGAAATGATGCTTTTAACCCACACATCCGTAGGACATCACTTCCCAGATTCTCCAGAGTCTCCTGCTGGATTCTCGCCCCCAAAAGAGAAGTGGAGGCTCTGGAGACCGTGTCTTTCAAGCTGTCTTTAGAAGCACTGCCCAGCCAAATCCCCAAGCTCTCTGTTTTCATGGTTCTCACTAGAGATAAAAATACAGTGTTTTATTCCCATTGCCCAAGTCGATGCAGCTTGTCTCTATTAATTAGAACTAATGATGACTATAAAACACTAACTTTCAATAAAGTAGATTTGCTTCCATAAATAACTCAGGAATTTAAGGAACCAGGCCATTCTACACAAATCCAGTAGCCTTGCAACTAAAGTCTGTCCCTCTGTCCATCTGAGTAGAATTTCTTGAGCATCTATTGAGTATTCTGCATGATGGAGGGAAGAAGAGTCCAAGACATATGGCCCATGTTTCTTGGCCCCTGGAAAGTGATAACAGGATGGGACAATGCATGGGATATAAACACAATGACTGTGGACTGAGACTGCCAGCATCAGGCAACAGGTACAGACCATAGGCAAAATATCCAGGGGAGAGAGGCAATTTTTTTTTTATGGTACTGGGGTTTGAACTCAGGGCTTCATGCTTGTTAGGCAGCCACTCTACCCCTTGAAGCCACTTTGCCACCCAGAGGGGGAATTTTTGATGACAGTAAAATAAGAGAAAAGCACTTGGTTTGAGCTTATAAAAATGACTTCACTTTTGATGGACAAAGTGGGATGTCCTCATAAAGAAAATGATCTGAGTCAGAGCCAGGATGGTAAAAAGTAGATTCAGGGACTGGCAAGTAGAGCCGTTCGGCTCAAGTAGGGTCTGCACTGCCACCTCTATCTGCCAAAGACACTGCAGTTCCTCAGGCTGCTCCTCGTTCCTTGTTATGACTTCTTAGTTTGTAGTTATGGATGGATGGTGAGGACTTTGCTTATAAAACTGAAGTTTGCTCTTTTCTTACTATGCCCAGATAGTTTAATCTTAATACAGTGTAACAATTGAAGGAACAAACTTGGATTCTTCTTTTTTGTTTGTTTCTACATTTTGTAAAATTTGGAATGATCTCTGTTCTGGGAAACATACAATTTGGGATCCTGGCCAAAGGCTGAGGAAGTTACCTGAAAGTCTGGTGCAAGTGCCCAGGTGGTCAGGTGCAAGGCCTTGTGGCCCATGTAAGCCAGCGGTGTGGCACCTCTATCCAGCAGTGGGCACAGGACCAGCGGGCCAGGCTCTGAGGTTTATGAGCCCTCGCTGTGTTTCACACAACTTGCACTTGCTGGTTGTTTTGATCTCTGAGGTAATGGAAGCACCAAATACCCAGAAGAAAGGAGTCACAAGAACAGAACAACCAGTGCAAAAATCAAAATGCAGGAGCTAGGGGTTGCCACGAGTTACATTTTTTATATAAATATATTGGCATAAAGAATGATTCCCAGGTACATTCCATTTGTCCTTTGTTTCCTCCCTTGTATGATTATATTATTATTGATGTCATTAAAAGTGCATTCATCAGGCCTGGCTGTCATAGAGTTGCACTTATTTTGTGCCCACAGGCAGTTTTGAGGTAAATCTCTTGCTTTAGGGCATTAGTTGATCAATACAGACATCTATAGTGAAGGATTGTTTTCCCACCTCTCCCTGTATGACTGTTGTCCTAGTGAGTTCTGGTCTTCCTAGGAAGATGTCACTGGATGGGATGGAGATAAGAAGTAGGTGCTGTCCAAATTGACCCTTGACACCTCCAGATACACCATTCTGTCTTTGCAGATGTGTTTTCCAGTGCCTTCTAACCAATTCCAGACTGAACTGCATGTCCTCTGCATTCTGTAGAAGAGACCCTGGGCTGTCACCTCACCAACCTGGAGAGTTCTTTCTCTTTCCTTGTCAGACCCTCTTACTCTTGGATTCCACAGAACCTTTTTGATTTGGTTTGCTCTCTCCCTTTGCCTCCGGTATGTTCATGATAAAGGATATGGGTGGCTCACTTAGGTTTTGCATGTTGAAAATGTTTGTATTCTATCCTCCAACTTGATGGCTTGTTTGGCTATGTTTTTTTTTTTTTCAGTACTGGGGTTTGAACTCAGGGCCTATGCCTTGAGCCACTCCACCAGTCCTTTTTTTGTGAAGGGTTTTTCAAGATAGGGTCTCAAGAACTATTTGCCTGGGCTGGCTTTGAACTGCGATCCTCCTGATCTCTGCCTCCTGAGTAGCTAGGATTACAGTCATGAGTCACAGGCGCTTGGCTTGAGTTATAGGTTTCTTCACTGGAAATTATTTTTCCTTAGAATTTTGAAGGCACTGATCCATTTTCTTAATATCTCATGTTGCTGTTGGGAAGTCTTTTTTTTTAATTTTTATTTTTTAGACAGGGTCTTCCCTTGTACCTGGCCTGGAACTCTCAATCCTTCTGCCTTAGCCCCTGGAGTGCTGGGATTACAGGTGTACACCACTACCCTGCTGGGCTCTAGAGGTCTTATTTTTAAATTTTTTATATTTGGTGGAACTCAGGGTTTTGCATTTACTAGGCAGGTGCTCTACCATTTGAGCCACACCTCCAACCCTTCTTTTCTCTGGTTATTTTTGAGATAGGATCTCTCTTTTGGCCTGGGCTGGCCTGGAACCTTCATCTTCCCCGTCTCAGCCTCCCAAGCTTGTGTGAGCCACCAGTGCCTGGCTGAGAAGCCTTTTTTTGATCTGTTGTGTGTAATCTGGTTTTTCTCTCTGGAAGCTGTTGTGATCCTCTCTTTGCTCCTGGAGTTCTGAAATCTCACTATGATGTGGCCTGGGAGTTCAACTGCAGGTGCTGCCCTGGCATCAGCTGCATGGAATAGGCTCCAGAGTTTCACTGTGGAAGTTTGAGTCCTCACTACTTTTGGATCCCAGGCAACCTTCTTAACTTTATTTTAAGCCTCAGTTTCATCATCTTCAAAATGGAGATAATAATAATAGCAGCTACCTCACAGGGCCGTTGTCAGAATTAAATGAATTAACATCCCTAAAATGCTTGCCCAGTGCCTGCCAGATAGTAAATGCTATTTAAACATTAGCTTTCATTAACATTTCAAATACAGAACATTTTTCCCTAGAATTCTTCATGGTATCCTTCTGTTTTCTCTGTTCTCTTTTTTTCCTGGAATCCCTTGTATTTATATGATGGTTTTCCTGGGCTAATGTTCTCATTAAGTTTTTTTTCTTTCTTCTTTTGAATTTCTCTCTGTGCACATATCTTTCCTGTTCTACTCTGTGGGGGTTTCCCACAGCTTTATCTTTTAAATTTTCTATTGTGTTCTTAATTTTTTATAATATATTTTGTATTCCAAATTTAGCGTGTTCTGTTGTTTTTCTCTGAATGCTCTTTTTTGGGGGGAGGGGGAGGAAAGGATTTATTTAATAAGATACAAAAAACACAAACCTTAAAGGAAAGCTTAGTAAATTTGGCTATATTAACATTTTAAATTATTGCTCAAGAAAGTATAACACAAAAATTAATACCTACAATAGATTAAAAATTCTTGAATCAGCAAAATAGTCCAAAAATATAATTTTCCAAATGCAAAATAAAAATGATGAGGATATTCACACAAGAGGAAATCTGAAAGAACAGTAAATTTATGAAAACTTCATAGGAAACAGACACATAATGGAAAACCACAATGATACAGCATTTAATATCTTTCAGATTGGTAAAAACATAAAAATCTGACAGCACAGTACAAAAACGTGGAAAAATGAGAACTCTCATTCACAGTTGATGTAAGGTCTGTTACAATAACTTAGGCAAATAATTAAATAATAATGAATGTGCTTTTTAAATGCCATCCTGTTCTTGTTTCATGGATGCAATGTTTTCTTATTTCTCTCTGAGAAGAATTTTTGCAGTTCAATCTCCCTGCAGGATTTCATTTCCTTCAAGATTCTCTTTCCCCGTTTGCTTGTTTTTGTCTCTGTCTTTGTGTTAGAGGCTATAGATGTAGTCTCTTTTGCAGCCTACTCACGCTTATGAGAGGCACCCTATGAACTCCCACCCCCCCCCCCGCCTCCAAAAAAAAAAACAAAAAAACTTGGGCAGTTCTGAAGTTCTGTGTGAGGAAGCTCTTGTCAATTGTGGGCTCTATCTCTAGGAGTTTGACAGTCTTTCCCTCTGGCTGTTCAAACTACTAAATGAAAATTCTTGCAATCTCTGAAGGACAAGAGCGTGGCTGCCAATATTCCAGGGGTAGAAAGCTGGTGTCTCATTGTTTAGTGAATAAGACTTCCTGCTTTCCTCCTGTTTTCAGTACAACCCACTGTTCTCTACTGTGCCTGGTGTTTCCAGTGCACAGGCCCTCTGCCAGGGTGTCGGGGAGGCGGCCAGTGCTATAAGGAGGAGAGGAGGAAATCTGTGATCTAACTGTTCCTTATGCAAACTTTCAACCCTCCCCTATCATCAGCCTACCTTCACCTCAACACTTAAGGTAGGAGATACAACCAAACCTAAATCCCACTGGGATTTTGAGATTCAGGTCGGAATGTTTCTTGACTTTCTTTGCTGATTAATTAGAAAGCAGCTTCCAGGTCTCCTAAGTTGGTTTTTACTCATCATTATATTTGCCAGCCTTAAAAAAAATTTTTTTGTCTTTTCGCTTTTGGTGATGGGCTCGAACCCAGGGCCTCGTGCATGCTAGGCAAGCGCTCTACCACTGAGCTATGTCCAAGCCTCAGCCTTAAAATTTTCCTTTTCTCCTTGGTTTGGTAGGTTTATGCCAATTACAGATCCCTTCTATGTTGGGGTTACAGGAGGAAGCTGAGGTGGCTATGGCCCCTTCCCCTAGTTTAAGTACAGTCTTAGTTACATTAAAGTTCATCAACAATGAGTGTTTTTATCTTGGCCTTAATAATGCAGGTGGCCTTCTGTTGGCATGTCCTTCGGCATGAAGAACAGCATATCTTTGATGGTTATGTGCAGAGGTGATTTCAAAACATTGAACAACTGGAATGGCAGGGTAACTGAGGAAGCGTCAAGGAAAAGACAAACACATCATGAACTGGGGTGCTAGTGAAGTTGTGCTATGAAGCAAGGTGCTTTTTTCTTCTCCTTGAATATACATGTTGGCCTTGAGAGAGGGAACACTTTTGCAGAGGAAGAATGGCTTCGTCTTGAATGTGAGAATTTCAACAGGTTGAGGCTGAGGAAGAACAAAGCAAACATGGAAAAAAGAAAGTGGTTAATTTACTAGGAACCTCTGGACTATGGTTCAGGGTTGGAGGCAAAAAAAGTGAAGAAAAGACACAATCTTTTGAGAATTCTGCTGACTCTGATTTAGAATTTGGATATGTACCCTGGAAGCTGTGTTTCCATTTTCCAACTGAAAAGGAAATACCATGACATAGATTTAGCACGAGAGTAAGAAAATAGGAGAGTTTGGACAGTGTCAGCATCATTAAGAAAGAAGTATCTGGTGATGTTTTCATTGTTACTCCTTCTTTTGGTAGTGGTGGGGGACTTGAGAAAGTAATGGTGTGTAGCCCAGGCTGACCTCAAACTTGGCAATCCTCCTGCCTCTGCTTCTGGGATTACAGGTGTGCGTGCACCACTTGGTCTGGCTTCATTGTTACTCTTTACCAAGGGTTAAGCCTGATCAACATGCAGGCATTTCCTAATTTCTATCCTAGGAAAGCAGGTGTCTCCCCACTTTGAGGAGTTTGAAAATTTAGTATATAAAGAGTTCACAGACAAACTCAAAATGAACTATTAATAGTAAGAATGGTGATCCAGCATAACTAATTGCTCCAGCTGACAAGGAAAAGCTCTAATTTACATAATGGTGCTTCATAAAGCCATAATGGCTCCAAATAGTACATTTGGAATGAAAAAAAATGAAATTGTCATTCTCATGAAACAATTCCTTCAAACAAAAATCATTAGCTGATGCTAAAGTCACTAGTTGAAAGAGGATGGAGAACTGGGTATTCAGGTGGTGTCAAAAGTCTTGCACACAGAGCACTCAGTATTGCCAGAAGATGTTTCCTTTACAATGGAGAGTTCCAGAGTGACCAGAGGATCTTAGTGATGGAACGCAGCATAACTGACACTGACATCCATGGACATGCAGACCCTAATGTGATGTAACATGAAAATATATCACCTAAGAAAGTTACTTGCCAAAAATATTTATCCTGAACCTAAGCTATTAGATCTAACTTCCATCTTGGAGGACAGGTAGCAGAGGAGCCATTTGCCTGCTACCAGAAGGAAAACAACAGATGAATCCATAATCTGAGACATTCTACAATGTCTTTTTTTTTTAAAGGGGCCAGGGCAAAGCGATTGGGTTAGATTAAAAGAGATTTAAGAGACACGACCATATGCAATACATTTTCTTTGAACTTAGGTTGGAAAAACTATAAAAATATTTTTGAAAGGATTAGAGAAATCCCAAGATGGACTGAGTATTAGACATCTTATGGAATGGGTGTCAATTTTCCCAGGTGTCATAATGATAAGAAAATGTCTTTTCTGAGAACCATATGCTAAAGATTTAGGGGTAGGTTTTGTGATGTAATTTACTTAGAAAAAATTAGTGAGGGTAGACAGATAAATACATATATGAAGCAGATGTGGCAAAATGTTAACTGTTGAATCAAGATGTCAGGTGTATAGATATTCATTGCTTTATTCTGTTTTCCTATTTGCTTGACATTTTAATATTAAGAAGTTTAGGAACATAGCTCATAAATGTAAGAATGCATATGGCCTGACAGAAGCATGCATGACTGTCTCAAAGGCCCACACAGCATTGGGAACCCAGGAAGGAGTGTGTTGGTTCTGGGTTCAGTGGAGCCATGCGGTGAGGTGGTCATTTACTTCAGGTAGGATGAATTTCTAGAAGTGAATGTACTTCCCAGCATACCCAAGTGTTGTCAGAAATAATGTGCTCACTGGCAAGATGAGTCAGTAATTCATGTTACATTTGCAATAAGATACTTGTAGGCTCAGTTATTGTTAGTTGGGTTTCCTTGCTTTGCTGACATCTAAAATTATCTCCTTTGCACAAAGAGTTTTGAGAGCACTTTCTTCCCTCTTTCTCTCCCTCCCTCCCTCCCTCCCTCCCTTCCTGCTTTCTTCCCTCCCATCCTTCCTTCTTTCCTCCTTCCTTCTCTCCGCCCCCCCATTGTTACTCTGAACAATATGGAGTCATTCTCCTATCTACTCAGGCAAAAATGAACATTGACAGTTAAAGTGCAGAATTGCTCCCTGTAATGCTAAGTTGTTCTTAAAATATAGCTGTTGCTTAAGCACTACCTTTGCTGCCCCCTCCAGTTCCTGTTTCTGTTGTGATTTCAGGGAGCTGGACTGTGCCATGTTGCGGCGCTTGGAAAAGAGGATTCTTGTTGATCTCCCCAGCCAAGAGGCCAGGAAAGCCATGATCCACCACTGGCTGCCCCCTGTGAGCAAGAGCCAAGCCTTGGAGCTGCACACAAAGCTGGAGTACGATGTCCTGAGTCAGGTGGGATGTCCTGGAAGGAGGCATGTGTGGGCCACTGGTTCAGCATATGCCAGTCTAAGAAAGGGTCTTGTAAAGAGCTGCTTCCTTGAGACCTGGAAAAGACCCAAGCTGCCCCAGCACTGCAATGGGCCTCTTCTTCATGAAAGAATGAGTTCCTGGTCACCAGGAAACATTCAGACAGAAACAGTGGGAGCCAGAGGAAATAGCAGGAGGTCAAATCCTGGCCCTGTTGCTTAGTAGCTGTGGGATCTCAGGGACTCACCCTCTGAGCTTGGCTTCACCATATGTAAAATGGGCAGCAGCTAGGCACAGAGGATTATCGTGATGACTAGGTGAGTGTTTCTAAACTCTAGGGCCAGATCTGTTTTCCCCCATTATCACTGGCATCCATTCCCAGGGCATCACGTACACATTATCTGTCTTGCATGGATACTTGAACTTGATCTTCTCTGAGGTCCTCAAAGATCTTTTAACAAGAACAAAAGTGTCTGCCAAGTTTGATTAGAGTAACTTGGGTGGTCCAGTCCCTCCACTGGCATCTTACAACAGATTTGGATGGTGTGAGGAAATCGTTGCCCAGCGATCTAGGTTTTCCAGGCTCCCTGGCAGCCCCTCTCCCTCCAGCATTAGCTACCTGGGAATCTTTGTACAATGTTCATGGGTGACATATATGGAATCTAAGCCAGGGCTCTGATTCTGGACCTGCTTGTCAAGGTAATGGCCACCAAATTGTCCCTGCTGACTGATAGCTGGTTCCTGGCTGTTTCAGGAGACAGATGGCTACTCGGGCTCAGACATTAAGTTAGTCTGCAGGGAAGCAGCCATGCGGCCAGTGAGGAAGATCTTCAGTGCTCTTGAAAATCACCAGTCAGGTATGTGTGGTGTGGCAGTGAAGGTGCTCTGAGAGAGAAATTTGTGTTTAAAACTCCAACTCTCACCAGCAGATGGAGCCTGGTGCCTGGTTTTGGCAGCCCTTCATACTTGCTACAAGTTCTCTGGTCAAATCATCCCCCATGCACTCAACCCTGGCCTCCTCTGCTGTTGTTTTGGATCACCCTTGCCCACGGATGATAAACTCCTTAGGGTTTGGAACTTTATTTCTCTGGCACATGCTTATGTTGGGCTGGATCCATTTGAGGCACTATATAAATATTAAACAATACTTTGAAAATGATACGTTTAAGTCACTTTGAGGGCGTGGTCTGGGCTTCAGGGACTAACTCAGTTGCACATTAAATAATTCTTCCCATATTCCTTTTCTTCTTGCCTCCGTGCTGTATTAACCATTAAGAATGCTGCATTATGCATTGCATTGTAAGGAGGTCTGTTAGCCTTTCAAGAGCATTGATCATCACGAGGTCGATTGCTGTGCTGTTGTGTTTTTATCTAGAGAGCAGAAATTTATCTGGGATCCAGTTGGATATAGTGACCACAGCTGACTTTTTGGATGTGCTAGCTCACACCAAGCCTTCAGCAAAGAATCTGACTGAGAGATACTCGGCCTGGCAAAGAGAGTTCGAGTCTGTTTGAAAGCACACTTACCTGTCCTGGCTGGAGGCAGATGCAGAGGCCTCCTAGGTGTTAGCATAAGTGGGAAAGGAACATGGTGATTGGAAGAGAAAATTATTCTTCAACACTGGATTAATTTGGACAACTTTTATTGAAATGAAGCATTTTCATTAATTCTTCATCACCGATGTCAGAAAAATGTTGAAGTTTTCAGCTGTGTGTACATGTGCGCTGAGGTCAGGCAATGGAGATGCCTCAGAATTAGACTCCATAAAATTTTGATGAACAGTTTCCTGTTGTGTTTCTCATTTGTGAACTGTTATCTTCATTTAGGAGAAAAAGATTTTCTGAGTATTATTATTTATTTATTCATTTTTTTTGCAACACATTCTCAAATCTGTCAAATACCCATTAGTATTCTTTTCTAAGTGATCCAACATATCAAATAGCCTTTTCCTCTTTGTGTGTGTGTTTATCATATATAGCCCCCTTTATTATGTTGAGGTATGACCCTTCTTTTCCTAATTTGTTCAGGGCTTTTATCATGGAGGGATGCTGAGTTTTATTGGATAAACTTTCAGTTCCCTCCCTACTGCCTCTGATTCTGGTGTATTATGGGAAGGTGACCAAAGGGCCACTGTAGAATAAGTAGATTTGTACCTAGTTCCTATTTTCAGCATTACCACAGGCCCAGTGTTTCCAAGGCCTTAACTTTTATGGTTCCGTTTTTCCAGAAATTGGAAACATCAATTCTCCAGTCTTAGCTAAGAGTGGTCATCTGTTTGCTACCAGGGTTTCTGGGACTGCAACTACAATTAACCAACCACAACTAATCTGTTAACTAATCTTTAACCAATTCTTCACTTTCAACCCTGCCTCTTACCTCATTCCTCTCTACCTGGTGTCTCTAAGATTCAAGTCTTTCAGGTTCTCCTGCAGGTTGAATTTTGGGTGAATACTCTTTGTGGTGGTTTTAGTTATCAATACTCTCTTTCAAGTATTTCATTGCTTTTGAATGAACATTGTCTTTTTTTTTTTTTTGTGGTGGTTCTGGAGTTTGAACTCGGGGCCTCTGGCTTGCCAGGCAGTGCTCTACCACTTGAGCCACAGTCCCAGCCGATGCACAGGCCCAAGGCTGAGACTGCATTTGTCTCATTAGTTGTGACTATTGTTCCCAAGCCTTTAGCTTACAACACATGATCTTGTCCCTTAGAGGATGTACACAACCGCTTTGAACTTGTCAGAGCCTTTGTATTGCTAGATATATTTTTAGATGCACCAATTTCCCAACTTGGAGATAAGCATCACAGGAGCAGGTTTACATCTGCTTTTCTTCCTTATGCTTTAGTTACAGTAAACATTTAATAAATATGATTTTCTCAGGGACATCAGCAAGTGAAAGTTTAGATGTGTATAACATGAATGTAAGCACTGGAAAAAGTCAGATATTCAACACTGAGATATACAGTTTATGCAATGGTACATGAGTTTTGGTGCCTCATTACTGCCCTAAAGACAGCAACACGCTTCCAGACGCTATGCCTTGATGGCAGTATCACGCAAAAGTCAGCGACGGCTTTGAGCATCTATGGTGGGGAAGATCTTTGTAACTGACACCAAACAAACATGTTAATGCAAACATAGCCTGATGCAAATGACTGCTAATAGGAAAAAAAGGATTCAATTACTTGAGGCAGTGTGTTAGTGAAATAGATGAATGCAGTTTTAATAATTCTTTATTATAGGTGCCCAAGGACATTAATTTCATCCTACATGAACCACGGGTCTAAACCCAACTGAACACAATAAATGCAGGTGTTTTTCTAACTTCTCTGTCCAACAGGTTACTGAAGTTTTAAAATGTCCAATTAAAGATGAAATGGCAACACTATCGTTCCAAGGAGATTTCTGACATCACAGCTATAGGCAGAATTTGGTGGAACCATCAGTTAAGAGTGGGGTGGTCCCCTTTCCTTGCCTAGCCATTACCATCAGGTCTGGCAGATGGAGAATGGCAGGGAGGTGGAGCCACTGGAGGTGCAGGAGAAGCCAGTGGAAGCCCCCTCTGGCTCTATCTGAGTGACCCCATGCTCCTCCACACTGCACACGCACCAGCTGACAGCAGATGCTCAACAGCTGGTGACAACAGTGTCCTCTCATAACCTCTCTAGTCCAAACGTGTCACTTGGTCCCTTTTCTGTCCCAGAACAAGATTATAGTAAAACTGTAACCCTTTAGTTATGGGCTGGCTATAAAAGGAAGCCACTTAGATATTTATAACTACATTTCCTCTATGAAACCCAAGACTAATCAGCTGAAACTAACATTTATCAGAGTGTTTACAGCAACTTTAATCTGACGAGATATTAAAAAAAAATTGTTGGCACTTATTGGGGTTTGACCTCAGGACCTCAAGCTATACCTCCAGCTCTTTTTGTTTTAATGTTTTTGGCGGTACTGTGACTTGAACTCAGGGCCTTGTACTTATTCAGCAGGTGCTCTAGCAGTTGAGCCATGCCCCCAGCCCTTTTTGCTTTATTTTCCTGGTAGGTCTCACTTTCATGCCTGGGTCTGCCTGGACTGTGATCCTCCTATTTGTTTCCCATGTTGCTGGGATGACAGATGCATGCCCCCAGGCCTAGCTTTTTATTGGTTGAGATGGTGTCTCGCAAACTTTTCGCTGAGGCTTCAGACCTCAAAATTCCCCATTTCTGCCTCCTGGGTAGCTAAAATTACAAGTGTGAGCCACCATCCTGGACTGTTTTGGTTTTTCTGGTAGGGTCTCACTGTTTTTGCCCAGGGATGGCCTCAGATTGAGATCCACTTGTTTCATAGCTGGGCTCCCAGGTGGGCACCACTGTGCCTAGCTTGTTTTTTTGAAATAGGGTCTCATTAACTTTTTTGCCTGGGCCGGCCTCCAATTACGATCCCCCTAGTCTCCATCTCTTGCATACCTGGGATTACAGGTATGAGACACCACACCTGGCCTTAAGACAAGATTTTTGGTTACCTTTATGGGCCTCTCTTGGCAGTCAGTTAGCAAGCACTAATGTTTGATAAACAAGTATTTCAAACTAAGATTTCCATGGCCCTCACAAAACCTCTGATCAAGATCTCAGTTCCTTGCTTCTTTCAAAGAAAGAATTGGACAGAGGCACAGACTGCAAAGCAGGAGAAAAGTTTTATCGAAAGAGAAAGTGTAGGTACAAAGACCACCACAAGGGTGCAATGGGCTCTGGCCAGATGGCTCAGGAGCCCTGATTTCTTTGTTAAGGGCAAACACTGGGAAACATCTGGGCAGTCTTTGTAGGAGGGACTGGGATTACTGACTAGTTTCATTGAGAAGGGCTTGTTATACAACACGGGGCATTCTGCGCATGTGCTTATGCTGATTACCAGGTTAACTGTATGTATGATATGTGATCGATATTCCTAAGGCCTTAAGTAGAGGGCTTGACCTGAGAGGTCAGGTTGAGGACAGGTTTCCCTTTACTAGGCATGCGCCATTATCGGGTTTGACCAGGCCGAGAGACTCCCTCGTCTGTACAACTGTACAGGAATTTACAACTGCAATCCTGACCATAAAAGGGGATGTCCAAGTATGGCACTAGGCAGGGACGAGGAGGAGGATTGAGTCTCATGGCAATTCCCGCCCCCCTTACCCTGTCACTTGCCTCCCTCACAGGGACACTTTGGAATGGAGGAAAGGACAGAAGCCATTTCTGGTGGCTGGGAATGTTTGCTCAGGAGGTCTCACCCATTCCTGTGATTGCCTGCTTCCTTGCTTTAGCTCTAACCTGTCTACAGCGTCAAATCCATTGTTTCCAAGTAATGGGTCTCCCCTTTAGGTACCTTTAAAACAACACTGACATTTTTTTTCCTAGATTGTTTTGGGTGGGAGTGGGGCTTGAACTCAGGGTTTTGTGCTTGCAAAGCAGGTGCTCTATCACTTGAGCCACACCTCAGTCTAACATTTCTTTTCTTTTTAAAGTGATCCTGGGATTTGAAGTCAGGGCCTCACACTTGCTAGCCTTACCAGACAGGCACTCTACCACTTCAGTCCTCCACCAGCCCTGTGTTGGTTATTTTCAAGTCTTGCAAACTATTTGCCCAGGCTGCCTTCGAACCATGATCCTCCTGATCTCTGCTTCCCAAGTAGCTAGGATTACAGGTGTGAGTCACCATTGCCCGGCAACTTTGAAATATCTTCCTCCCTATCCATACCTAAGCTTTCTAGCATTAAATTCCTATATTTACAATTAGCTTTTTATGGGTTTTTAACCATGTGAGTACCTGTGTTGAAGTAAACACAAAAAGAATGACTCAGTCCTGATTTCGAGGGGTAGTGGTGGTAGGGGACATGTGAAGATCTAAGTGCAATGTAACAAGGGCCACCTGAACACAAAGAAGCCAATAACTTCCTTCATCCCACAGGCAGGGGAGGCTTTGGAGGGGATACTGGAGTTGAGTAATGTCTCATGTATTCTCCTCGGCCCCTCAACTAGAAAGGCTCTTGAGGCAAAACCCTTTTCTTATATGCTCATTTCCCACGATAACCAGGGCTGGCATGGCCGTTAGTGTGAAGAAACTAGCAAACATATAATTCCTGGGCAAAGAATCACTGACCTTTCACCCAAGTTATAGGCCAAAATGAAAGTGGACCACCTACCGGCCCCCAGCAGTGCTTCCTACCTGGCCCGCTGGGCTTCTGCCTACAGGCAGTTTTGTCCTGAGAAAGTCTGAATGCAGAGTGGTATCTCCTCGTGCTCAGGAAGACTTCCTCCACCAAGACAGCCCTTTCCAGATTTCTAGTTAAAGCACTTAGTATATGGTTCATGCATTTAAGGCTCACAATCGCACTGTGTAGTAAGAGGCAAGGTGACTTGCTCTTTTTCAGTTAGAAAAAGATACCTGTTGGCCAGGTATCAGGGACTCTGCTCTCAGCCACTCTGACTCATCCTCCTTCTGACTGAGGATGGTGGTCATGTCACATCTGTCTTTTGCAGTCTAGAATGTACAAGTACGTACTAATTTGGGGCATTTGCAAAAACAAGAACAGAGTGCGCACCAAACTACCATTTATTCAGCTTTGCTCCCTCTTATTCAAGACCCAGCTGATCTCTAAACAAGCATCAAAACTCGAAGCTCATTAACACCAGTGTGTGCTTCAATAAGGTGAGCACTGCAATGATGTACAATTACACTCTAATAATTCAATGCCCAAGAGTCCTGTAAACCAATTGCGAAGGCCCAGGATTATCACAGTATGCAAATGCACTAGGAAAATCATTACCTACTCAGTCCCCTTCATTTGGGTGGGTTTAACATCAGAAGAATAATCCATGCTACATGAGATTTCATTTTACAGCTGTAGTAACCAAGTACATAAAAGCTTGAATCTGTCCCAATAGCTTCTAGAAGATTTTTCCCATAGTGTCAGAGGCAAAAATAATGAAATCTTGCAAATGTACAGTTAATAGGACCCTGGTGGACTCTAACTTCAAAAATGCATGGGCTATAAGACATTAAAGGCTTGATTTCAGTTTCTGCACTGTTCCTGTTAATAACAATGTCTAATTAAAACATCTGTAAAATACTGATAGTTTTAATTTTACATAAAATTTCCAAAACAACTGTTACACAGTATAATAGGTATCTGCAATGAATAGGTTATTAATGGAAATATTATTTTAAATTAAAATCGAGTTCTAAATTTAAATTAGTCATCTCTGGCTAATGAAGAGAAAAGGAAGTCACCCGTGCTGGGAATACAATAGCAAATCTAGTTTTCAACATCTGTTAAAGCAAATTCACTGGGTCACTTGAGCTGAAGGACAATCCGTTTTACTGCTTCTGTCTTGTACTTCACTTGGCACTTGTGCTGGGTTTCTCAGATGAACTCAATATCAAAATGAGAGCCTAATGCACCTTTTAATGCACACTTTATGATTTAAGAATCATCATTCAACTTCCTTCAGTCTGAATCCCTGTTTCCAGTGAGGCGACAGCAGCGAGTGCTGTTCCCCACAGGAGCTTCTCCCTCCCAGCCTTTTGAACCTGATGAATATTTGAAAAGCCATGGCACAAATTCTCAGCTTTCCCTTTCTTTGGGTCTCATCTTCTTTTACAAAATCAAACAAAAGGGATTAGAGTGAGGCTTCATGTTGGCTGCAATTCAATATCTTTCTTTCTAACTAATGCACAGTAAGAGTTAACAGAGACCAGAAGGGAGTGGTGTGTGTCTACTGATGCTGCACAGAGTCGGTAAGGATCTGTTCCAGACAACAGAAGCTGTGTTTCAGGGTGCTTCACATTCACATGATGGTTCACAGTAGATGCTGGAGAATGTGCTCCACAGCACGAGGGAAGCTCTCACAAGTTAGGTAGGGAGCTGGGTTAATTTTTTCTTCATCTGCTGCTCGGTATTTCCCTGAAATGAAGGTAAGTCAGTGAATAAAGGCTCAGGCTACCAGGCCAAGTTGATCACACACCGGAGCACCTGGACTGGTACAGGCTCACCCTTACAATTAGAACGAATTGGGGGTCTCCACATCTCCCACACCTCCCTCTCACGGAGGGTTCAGGATGCAAAAAACAAGGCAAAGGGATATAACATTTAGCTTTTCCTCAGGTCCTCTGGTCTTTCACAATAGTCATAGGTAGTGATAACCTGACAGGGTTTTCTTAAATCACAGCTGATGAAACCATTTTTTCCCCACCCTGAGCCCCAAAGACAAGAATGGTGTTTTAAAAGGAAGCCCAAGCCCCAGAGGGGCCTCTTTGGCTGCTGAGGACTGGAAACAGCATGTGCTACTACCAAACAGGCATCCTGGAAGCTTGGCAAATCAGGCACCTGGGGGAGGGGCGAGTGATGGACGCTGGCTCCTAGGCATAGGGCCAGGCAAGAAAGGCCGCATACCAGGCACAAAGTGGCAGGCACACTCTCTAATTCTCTTGACTCTGGGACTCCAGGCAGCCTGCTGCTCCTGGGTCTGGCACACAACTAGACATCCTAGCCCAGAGGAACCAGTCCACACAGTGGCCACCAAGATAGCTTTTACAAATGTAAATCACAAGGCATGGTCCCTGTTTAATCACCCTTCTGGGGTCCCACTGTCCTTCAGAAAGAATCTTCCCTGTTATTCTCTCTCCTAGCATTCTGTTCTCTGTCTCCACAACATTCCCAACAATTTTTAACTATGCATGTGTTCAGTGTCTCTCTCACCTAAAAAGTGTAAGTTTGGGCTAGAAGTGTGGTGCAAGTGGGCCCTGAGTTCAAACCCCAATAGCACAAAAACAAAAAGCAGGGACTATGTCTCATATATTGCTATGGACTCCCAGGACCCGACACCACGATCAGCACATGTGAGCATTCCCTAAAGTTTTCTTCTTAAAAAGAATGAACGGAAGGGGGCGGGGGGAGCGAAAGGAGAGGATAAGAGGAAGGAAGGAGGAAATGTAGCACGTGCTCTGCCCACTTGTCCTGCACCCCTGCACTGCTTCTGCACTTACCTTTCTCTTTTTTCCTTCATCCTTTTTTTTGGTGATCTCTAATATTTTTTCTTCTGCTTTCTCCAGACTTCTCTGCCTAAATCTAGCTCCCTCAACAACAGTATCATTGTTTTCTACAACTCACTCTTTAGGAGGCTTTGCCCAGCAAACACACAGCCTGAAATCCCAACACTCCTTCCACACCTTTGCACTATGTTGGAGATGAGTTCTTATAGGAAGGAATGAGCAGAGGGAGAATACAGGGAAGTTATGTTGATGCTACCAGACAAAGAACAAATCCTATTTCTTTCTAGGTGGCTCTTTCAAATACTAAACAGAAATTGTGGTTAGGAACAAGTCAGAAGTCTTTATTAACAAATAACTGAGCAATGTACATTGAACATCTACTGTGTGCTACCTCTGAGAAACAAAACTGCTCAAGACGATCCACAAAAAGTACTTATTACTGAATATGAGCTAAAATGTTAGAGTAATTTTAAATGGCAGGAAGCCTGGCACTTGTTCCCTGCACTGGGTTAAAGTTTATCAATGGAGCTGGATGTTCCTCACGTTTTTAGAATGGTGGACTTCCTCTCAGTTTTTCTGATCAAAGATCAACAGCACAAATGGGCCTGTTTTCATGAGGGGGACCCACCTCCTTTACTAACTACACATGTTAGCTGTGACTCTTAAGCTGTTGGTTTCTCTAAGACTAACCTGATGTCTCTGAGTTAGGCTAGTCACAGTTATAAAGAAAGCAGAGCACATGGAGACCAGCTAAAGGAGATGGGTCATTCATGACATGGCACAGGTTCAGTATGGGTGGCTGGTGTAAATCTTTAGTTATGTGAGCTAAAGAAAGGAAATATTGCAAGGTGCTGGTAAACCTAGCTACTCAGGAGGTAGAGATCAGGAGGAGCGTGGTTTGAGGCCAAATGTTCATGAGAACTCATCTTGAAAAAAACCATAACAACTTTATCATCTTATGGCCAGCACTAAAGTAGGAGATATTTTTACAAAGCACCACAATCACTGGTCCCTTGTTCCATTCTTATGTGGTGAACAGCATATCCAGGAAATCCTTAGAAGGCCAGATGCCAACCATGGTTGGTTGTTTCTAGGCAAGTGTTACAGTTCCTCTAGCCGAGATCTTCCTAGCTTTGTACAGCATAGACATCCCCCCACTGCCTTTCCTATAATCCTAATCCCATTTAATTTTTGCCTTATGGTACAAAGAGAACTAAAGGGCCCAGGCTCTGCTATTTCTACACAGGCTGTTCTTTCTGCAATTATGCATATACAGAAGATACATACCAGTTTTTACTAAGATGCCCAGCATGCCAGCATTCTGAGCCCCACCAACATCATCCCTGCAATCCTAGAAAAGCACAAAGAAAGCACTTTGTCAAGACTTCAGTCAACTGGCCAATAAACTACCAGTGATTGATTAGGCTGGGATGGACACTTGGAACCCCTGCTCTTTTTCTTAAAATGAAAGAGGAAAAGGTATACAAAGGATGACTCCATACGTAATACTTTGAGGAGTCAAGCCACATTTGGAGAGAAAAGTGCTGTCAAGGCAGAAGGGGTCACTACAGCAAGGAACTGCAGCAGCTGAACACAAAGAAGAGTAATGACTTTTCATGCTTCAACACATGTACATCTATCTCTTCTTAAAAAAGGTGATGGAAATATGCATTCAGCAGCTTATAAAGTGAATAATCTAGATAAGGACAGTGAATGAACTAGATTCAGAAGACAGCTTTTCTATGGCCCATGTCATGTTATCCTTACTTCCTACACAACTGTCCATATCAGGTAGCTCAGGTCAAATAGTATACTTAAACAGATAGTGTTTAGTATAATACAGTTATACTTAATCAGACAGACTGACACTCACTCTTATTTGGGAATCACAGATCAATCAGCAAAGGGAGCTCCTCTGTTCAATTCTTATTCAGGACAGGGATAAGGACATTTGATTGAGCTTGGCACAGTGGTATGTGCCTCTAGTCCCAGAACTCAGGGGGCCAAGGCAGGAAGACCAACTGAGTCCAGGAATTCAAGGCCAGCCCAGGCAGCATAGTGAAATCCCATCAAAAAAAAAAAAAAAAAAGAAAGAAAAGACAAGAAAAACTACCACCCCCCAAAAACCCCAGTAACTAAAAACTTATATTTACTTGGTTAATTTTGATAGTGAATGCAAGGTAATTAAAAATCCAAGACCAGAAGAAACATCAGGAAAATCAATCTTGCCATCTCACATCTGTAAGGAGGATTCATTCAGATCATGCTTGATGAAAAGTTTTTCCTTAACAATCACTAATATTGTTCAACAAAACTTTTGGAAATGAATTTCCAAATGTGAAAATCTTCATTGAAGGTCTAACTTAAAACCTTTTCTTTTTGCTCAGTTGAAAAAATGGGGACAGGGAGAGGAAGAGGGAAGAAGAAGGGAAGTGGGATACAGTAAATAAAGGGGGAAATGGTTGCTTTCTTGGGTAACAAAATAAACCTACAAGAAGATGAATACAGCTGCCAATGATCCTTCTGCCTCCCTCCTGCCCCAGGCCTTTTCCCTCCTGCCCCAGGCCTTTTACCTCCTGGAGTGTGTGGCCCCAGAGAACTACCTCTTCACACACAGTTGTCTAGGCAAGTCAGCTAAAGGATTACCAAGGGGAAAAGGTGGTACTGAAAGCTATGACTGGGTTCAATGATTGTCCCATCAACTTTAGGTGGAGATTACAAAAAGTACAAGATGACATGTGAAAGACTGGATACATTTCCACAACCATGCACTAAGACAGCTAGGAAGGAGTCTAGGGCCTGAGGTCTACTTTCAGCTGTGCTGTTAATTAGCTGTGGGACTCTACAGAAGGTTTACCTTGCTAGATTTCAGTTTCCTAATCTGTAAAACAAGGAGGTTTGAACCAGACAACCCTGATGGTCATTTCCAGCCTGCCATGTTATTTCTGAAATACACCATGGTCACCAACTTACCACAAGGCACATGCTTTCCAGCTCTTTCCCCCATCACAGCACACATGGGAAATATTCTGCCCAGTAAACTGGAGCAAACTGACAAGGTGCTCACCACCATGGTGAACGCCAGGGCTTTCATGAATGCCATGCTCAGCCCTGCCACTCAAGTGACTGAGCTGATCAATATCTATTAGCTATGTGTGGCATGCTGACTGGAGACTTCTCCCAAAAAAACATGCTAAGAAAAAAACCCTCAATAATGGTATAGGTTGTTTGCTACATAGGTAATAAAAAAAATTTAGGTTTGTATAGGGGTTTTCCTCAGAAAGACATACAAAGCATTCAACTGGCTTACAATATAAATGGTCTTTTGAACCTATTATGCCATCCTATTATGGAGAAATGTCAGAATCAAAATTTTAGTTGTTTAGAAGAATACCACTGAGTATCTATCTTTATCATGAGAATACCACTTACTACTATCATTATCACAAGTAACAGAAAGTATGCTTCCCTAAAGCAGGGCTTTGAAGCTGGCTGCCTGGCATGACAGGTGAGCTCAGGGCACTTTCTGGACTCTTCTACTTACATCTCCTATCATGACCGCCTCCTCTGGTGCACAGCCAGTGTCCCGTAATGCTTCCAAAAAGAATGTCTTCTCTGGCTTGCCCACTACAATGGCTTTGGTGTCTGTGGCATACTCTAAAGCAGTCACAAATGGTCCTGGCCCCAGAGCTAAGCCATCTTTCCTCTTGTAATACCTGGCTTTGTGGATTGCTATCAGAGGTGCCCCATCCAGGAGTAACCTAGAGAGACCAAGAAAATAGAAATTGGCTAAAAATAAGGCTTTTATGCCTAGGAAAAATGTCAGACTTACACAGTGGTTTTATTCACACTCACAGAAACAAATAGTTTCTTATTAACTTTTAATGACTTGCTGTCTTCTAATGAATTTACAATGAACTGCTGGGAATTACACTCAGATCCACTAAAGAAAGGTGATAGATTATTAAATTTGGGATTGCTTCAACCTTTTACCTTTAGTGGTTTCAAATATTTTACCCAAATCAACAGGGAAAGAGAATTAAGAAAACTAAAGCTAAATAAGGCACTCGAGGGAAGAAGCTTAAGTTAATGAGACGAGTTGTTCTAACCTTCCCTCATGGGAAGCAGGAGGCTCTAGAGCCTGACAATACCACGCTTGCTACTGCAGCGACACACGAAGGCATGCCTGAAATACAGGATTCCTGTTTCCTCTACTCCAAAATATAAGTTTCTTTTTATTTCAGAAATTTAACAGAGAATTTTACTGAGCTTTTGCTTAGGATTTCACCTGTTTATACTACCTTTTCACTACTTTCGACCGTTTGCAAATCAGGCCATCTTCTTGAAGGTCACCATGATTTAGAGCAGAGCCTACAGTCAAGTCCCAATACAGAACAACCTATATTCTCACACCAAACAAGAGGTCCAAAGAGCTTTCTCATCAGCTTTATAACCAAACTCTACATATGGCTGTGGATCTTCCGTAGTGACTCAGGCAAAAATGTAACAAATCTCCATAAACTTAATCCTCACCTCCTAAACCTCAAAATCTGCCACACATCCTAACATTGTAGCCATTAGTCCCACAGAAGTTATGTACAGATTATTATCAAATGGAATCTGAGACAGGACAGATTTCATAAGCTGCTTTTAACCAATGTAATAAATGACCTCACTAGCTTAATTTACTTTAAGTAATCTACTTAGTTAAAATATTTAGTATGTCCATGGAGGAAGAATTCATCACATCTTCTCCCTCACAATTATGAGTAATTAAGCATTCAACTATGAAACTGCTAAATTATTCTTGTCAGTGGGTATGGAAATAACTTCCTGTGGGAGATGCAGAATTCAGACATTTATGATTAAATATTTTATTAAGTATAAACCAATACTGGACTATTATAGGGCCTTACTGTTAGTTACTACAAATTGCTCACAGCACAGGACAGATCCTTCAACGTTACACGCTGATGTTATTACAAGCTTATTTCTGAAAGCACATCTTGAAATCAAGTGTTAGGAAACCTGCAAAGCTCCTCTGTTGGCCTTAAAGAACCACAGCTTATAGCAATGAGAGAGCGACCATGATTCATTACCCCTTCCTCTGCCCCACCCCCAATTCCATTTATTTGCTTCTCTACCACGGAACTGGAATTCTTTATGCAACAGACCTCAAAATTGCTTTCCACTTACATAGCTAAACTAAAAACTCATTTGATTTAGCTTTGTTAATATTTTATTATAGACTAACTGGGGATGAGACTTATCAGCTTGATTGATGTGTGTACTTAATTCCCAGGCAGTACTTTAGTGCCTTCCCTGGAAGGGCTGAACCTGTGGGTTCCTCTATTTTTCTCTAAGTGGGAACTGGTTTTGCTCTAGGCTGGGAGAGATGTGCATCTCTCAGGAAAGTGACTTCTGCCTCTACTGTTCTGCTCTGCAGAGCATGGCTATAGATCTTTAAAGAGCTGAAGCATATTTAGGATGGACTGAGAGGTAAATGTTTTCTAGGAGGCAGATTTAAAGAACTTTTATAAATATTTATTAAATATATCAAAAACAGTTGGGCACCAGTGGCTCCTGTCTGTAATCCTAGCTATTCAAGAGGCAGAGATCAGGAGGATCATGACTCAAAGTCAGCCTGAACAAATAGTTTGAAAGACCCTATCTCAAAAATACCCAACACAGAAAAAGGACTGGAGATAATGGCTCAAGTGGTAAGAGTGTCTGCCTAGCAAGTGTTAAACTGAGTTCAAACCTCAGTACTGCCAAAAAAGGAAAAAACCAAAACAAACAGAGCCAAGTATGGTGGTACATGCCTGTAATCCCAGCACTTGGGCAGCTGAAACAGAATCCTCAGGGCCAGCCTGGGCAACACAGCAAGACTCTGTCTCAAAAAAAACTAAAAAAAAAAGGATACTCCAATGATTAGAGTGGTTTTATATTTACTATACAGGCAACAAAGGTTTGGTTGTTTTCATTACCAGAAAAAAACACACCAGCAGGAAATCTAATCTTTAAAAGGAATACCGTAAGCAAAGAAAAAAGTAAAATAAGACATGATACCAAAATCTCTTGCCTGTAAATTCTAGGTAAAGGACTGCTGGGAAGCAGAGACAAATAGAAAAATCTCAGGCAGAGAAATGAGAGAAAAGCTGAAGGGATAATTTAAATTCAGAGCCTGCTGAAAGGAAACTTAAGGCCCATCAAGTCCAACACAGTTTGCTGCACAGATGAGGAGGCCATGCAGAGATGCTGGCTGAACTCAATTGCACCATCCAGGGAGAGCCAGAAACAGTGTTGGACCCTGGAGACAACCTGGCACTTTTTCAAATACACTATGCAATCTTTCTAAGTAACCTGAAGTGATCAACTTGTCACCATTCCCACTGAAGATGGAAATAAAATTACCTTGCAGCTTAAGCAGCTGTCAGACACCTTCCAATATGTCCAGCATCACACTAGTGAGTCTCTCTCATCCTATTCCTCCAAAATATTCCTTCCCCCAATCTTTTCTACCTCGATAAATTCACCCAGTTAGTCAAACCAGAAATCTAGTAGTCATTGTTCATTTCTCACTTACTTGCACTAGTCCCACATCCCTATCCATTAGCAAATCCAGTAATTTTTAATTCCAAAACAAAAATTCAAAGGTCATACTCTCTTACCCGAACTTCCTCAACAGCCTTCAACTGTTGCCCTATTATTCCAATCCATTGTATAGGCAATAGAGGGAGTATAATAAAAGCACAGATGGGACCATGTCTCTTCCCTGCTTAAAATCTTTCAGTAAATTCTCATTGCAAACAGTATAAAACCCAAGTCCTTCATATAGTCTGTATGGCCTTGCTCATTTTCTTCCACCTGCCCTGCCTATGTCTCCAGTCTCATTTCATGTCACCTTCCCTACTGTTGACTGTGTTCCAGTCATGACCAGTTTGCTTGTTTCTTAAACAAAACAAAACCCTCAACTCCTACCTGCTGGTCCAATGTGTCACATGTGACACACACACAGTGTTCTGTGCTTCCTCCACCCAAATGGCTCCATGCTTTTTACACAGTTTTCTTTGCTCATTTGACAGGTCTCAGCTTAAATGTTAGTCTATCAAAGAAGCCATTTCCAATCTTCCTATTTGAATAAAGTGAACTTCCTTCTCATGTTTAATCTCCATTTCCTCCCCTCTATTTTCTCCTTCACATTGTTTGCCACAATTTATAATCCTCTCTAATTGTGTTTGGTCCATCTTCCTCACTAGAATATATAATCTCTACAATGACCATCAGTTTTACACATCATGGTATTTTTTATTTAAAAAAATGAAAAGGCCTGGTACCTCTCATAAATGGTAATTGAATAAATCAGTTAACGGATGAATCTCTGTGTGCCTTAGTATCCTAAACTATAACATGGGGAGTTATATTTACTTGTCTGGGAGTTAACAGAGATTATGCATGCAGACCTCCTCACAGTATCTGTCTGACAGTAATGCTAACTATTTTATTAATAAATGTAGGATGTACAGTATCTGTGCTACTGAAAATAGGTAATAGCAAACCTCTTCACATTTATGGGTCTCAGTTTCAAATAAAGGAGTTAAACTAGATCAGGGCTTTTCAACTTCAGCTCTGTCACCACTTTGGGCCAGAAAATGCCTTATAGAAAGCTGTTCTATATGTTATAGGAAGTTTAGCACCACTCTAGCCTTTGCCCATCAAATGCCAGTAGCACCTTCAACCTCAGTTATAACCAAAAATGTCTCTAGACATTGCCAAATGTTCCCTAGGGTGCAAAATTCTTACAGTTGAGAACCAATGAATAAAACAATTGCTGAAGTATGTTGTATTTAGTATGTTTAAAACCAATACCAACCAACTTGACAAACTACCAAAAGTTCAGACTAATAGTGAATGATGAAAAAAAGAAAAAACCCAAAGGAAGGCCCCATTTGTATTTAGTCAAAGCAGACCCCGAGAATATCTTCACAGTCACAGTCACACAGTAATTCTCTCGTCACTGAAAAGATGAGGACTCAATGTTCCACAGGAAATAAAAACCTCTAAGAATACTATGCATTCAGAGAAGACGACCAAATGAAAAACTAAAACAAAAGATCTAAGACAAACTCAACCACTACTATTTCTGTTTAGAATAGTCAAAAGCAAACATGTCAGGTATGGTGGTCCACACCTGTAATCCCAGCACTCGGAAGGCAGAGGCAGGAAGATTGCAAGTTTAAGGCCTTGGCTACACAATGAGTTCGAGGCTACATATTAAGATCCGTCTCAAAATAAAATCAAAAGCCAAACAAGAACAACAAAACTCCCAAATAAATCCACACAGGTTAGTTGACCTGGTAAGAAATACTGGAAGTAGTGATATTTTGTTCTATCCTTGATTTCAGAAATAAGATAAGGCTATCTATTATGGCTACTTCTACTTAGTACTGTACTGGAAGTTCTGAAAGTACAATAAAAAGAAATAAAAATGTAAAGATTGGAAAGAGAGACATAAATTGTCATTATATGCAGATAGCACTATTGTCTATGGAGAAAATGCAACTCAAAAGATTCTACATATAAGTCTTTACAGTTAGCAAGTCAATGTAAGAAGTCTGCTGGATACAAGATTAATATACAAAAACCAAATGAAATTTCTATGTATTAGCAACAGAAGTTAAAAATAAAATTTAATAAAACATCGTTTACAATAGCATCAATCAACATGAAATACAGGATTAATATAGCAAAATACATCTACGATCCATATTCTAAAAGCTACAAAACACTGATGAGAGGAATGCTTAAACAAATCTTAAATAAATGGAGATACATTTCATTTTCATAGACTGGAAGACACATCATTATTCAGAGGAAAATTCTACTGAAAACTGTAGATTTTAAGAAAATATCAAATGCTTAGCAGCCTTTCTAAATGGAAATTAACAAGCTGATTACAAAAATTATATGAGAATATAAAGGATGAAGAATAACCAAGACAATCTTAAAGAAAAATAAAGTTGAATACAGAAACAGAGCCACATATGTATGGTCACTTGACTTATGTAAAAAGTACAACTCTAATTCAGCAGGGGAAAGAATGGGTCTTTGTAATAAGTATTTCTGGAACAAATGAATACTTAATGAAAAAAATGAATTCTTAGCAGTGAGATTACCCCTAGAAAAAAACTACACTTGTAATCCTAATTAATTAGGGGGCAGAGATTAGGACGACTATGGTTTGAGGTCAGCCCAGGCAAAAAGTTAGTGAGACCCCCATCTCAACAAAAAAGTCCAGTGTGGTGATACCAGCTAGGCAGGAGAAATACAAAGGAGGATCGTGGTCCAAGGCCAACCCCAGGCAAAAATGAGACCCTATCCAAAAAATAATTAAAGCAAAAAAGGGCTGGGACATAGCTAAAATGATAAAGAGTATCTGCCTAACAAGTAGGAGGCTCTAAGTTCAAACCCCAGTGCCACCATCTTATCTCATACAATTCAAATAGATTCTATACATAATTGTGAAATGTAAAACAATAAAGCTTACAGAACAAAACATAATGGACAAAGACTTCTTAAGCAGAACAGAAAAAAATATTGACAAATTGAACTCCATCAAAATTAAGAACTTCATGTTCTCATGCGAATAAGAGAGTGAAAAGGCAAACCATAGACAGGGAAAACATATCTACAGTATGTATATCACACCTTGAGTATAAAAAAACCCTTACAAATCAATACAAAAAGACAACCCAATCAGGAAAGGTAAAAGATTTGAACTGGCACATCACAAAAGAAGATATCCAATGGTCAATAAGTATATGAAAAATTTTCAACATTACTTGTCAGAGAAACAAAAATTGAAACTCAGTGACACTACACACACCAAATAATAGCTACAATTACATAGCCTGTCTATAGACTGAGATATGGAGTAACTGGAAACTCTCATTTATAGCTAGTGAGGAAAGCATGACGTGGTATAGTCACTTTGGAAAACTGGCAATATTTAGAAAGCTACACAATGAATTATTATCTAGCAATTTCACTTCTAGATCTCTACTCAAGAGAACTGAATGCATATGTCCCCCAAGGACATGTAGAAGAACATTTAGAGCAAATTTATTTATAAGAGCAAAACTGGAAACAAAATAAATGCCCACTAACAACAGAATAAATTGTGAAAAACTCATACAACAGAATACTACTACACAAATACAGCATAAAAAAAGAAATAAAACAAAAAAAGTACTGCTACATGCAACAACTTGAATAAATCTCAAAAGCAGTTAAGAATTTGTGACAATTACATGATTTCATTCATATGAAGATCAAGAACTGGAAATAGTGATAAAAGTCAGAGCAGGGGTTAACTGTGGGGAAGGAGTGACACTGAGTGGCAAAGGGAGCTTTCACTGTGAGCATAGCAGGGGTTACAAAGGCATCTGTTGTACAATTTTGGTTATATATGTAGAATCTGGGTACTTAACTATACACATTACACCTTCATTTAGAAAAATCACTAACAGAATGTATTTTTGTGGCTTATTCCCCTTAAAACCTTTAGAGTAGCAAGAGCTCCCTTGATCATAAAAGAAAATCCCCAAATTGCAAAATAATGGCAATGACTGTGATAGTCAACTCAATTCTGTTTTCTGTGATTTTCAAATTTGTACAAAAAGTTCTTTTACTGCCTATACTAATGGAATGCTTTAAATATCCCAAATTCTTAAGACTTGAAACAATTTCTCATGTCCAAAGTGTTTTATTTTTATTGCCTGGACTTTAATTAAGAAGAATGCACAGCAGTCAGCTCTTTCAAAACTGGCAAAAGTCAACAGAAACATTTCTAATTTGGCTCTGCTGACACACTGTTTTGAAATTCCTCCTGCCCTGGGCTGTAAATACTTAGAAAAGATTCAGAATTTACCATACAAATGCAGTAATAACAAAGACCGTCACTATTTATTTTTCTCCCTTTCTCTTCTTTACTAAAGAATTAAATATACTAGAGAAATTAAGCCTTTCATTTTCTTAACAAAAGATATACCTGCAACCAAGCAACTGAACATTCAATAGAAACCATTTATAATAAGAATCTTTTTCTCCAAACCAAAACCTGTACATCTCTGATACACACTGGAGGACACTCAGAACTTGTAACAATTATAGGAAAGGTGTTTTAACAAAACTTCAAAGCATTATTCTTAAACAGACTTCTCTTAGTGTTTAAATGTGAAAGTCGTGCCCTTTATCTTCTAGTATCAACATTCTAACAATTCCTCTTAGAAGTTGGATAGCTGTTGCTTTTAATTTAGGGGGAAAAAACCCTTCAAATCTTTTCTAGATTAAGCAACTCCACACAGGCTCCCCACCACCACCAAAAAACAAAAACAAAAACAGAAACTCTTTTGGCAACTATACTTCTAAAAAATGGTAAGGAAAAATATAAATATTGTTCACCATAGTCTCAGAAATTTAAAACTAACTTCAAAAGCCTAGAAACTGCCAACAATAGGAAACTCATGCTAAAAATAATTTACTGTTTCTTTTTCTTTTTGGAATGAAAGTCATAGTAAAATTTATTAGGAAATGAACCTAGTATAACAGGATAAAAGTGAGGGGATATGGGAAAAAGGGAGAAACATTTCCTGCTGCTCATGTAGGAAATGGGAATAGAGATTCCAATTTATTGTTTCTTAAAGGAGAATAAGCTTTAGGACTCAAATATGTTTCAGAGTAATATTAAGAATATAACAAAGAAATAGAAAACATGCATGATCTGTTGTTAAGTCTTTAAAAAGCAAAACACCACATAGTATATATAGGGTTTACATTCTCATTTTTGTATAAACATGTGTGTGCATAAAAACAAATAAATTAGCTATATGCTAAAACATCTCTGATTCTCTTTAGGTGGAAAAACTAGGTAATACCTTTTTAGTTTATTCCTTTTTGAGCATTTCAAGTTTTCCACAATTAAGACATATTATTTTTGTGATTAGATATTTTTTACTCTTGTTAATGCTAAGTTCAGGTTAGATTATTAAGTGATCTATTTGCCTACATAGTCTTCCCCCAATAGTGATATCAAATTTAATTATAATGGATCTATTACTTAAATGCTCAATCTTTGTGTTTCTAACTCAGATCAGAAGATTAAAAAAAGACTCTGCCATAAGCTAATAACACTGCTGTGAAAATCAATGAACTAGGACTATGGATATGCATATTGATGAATTATACAATATTTCTAAAGAATAAAGCAAACATAAGTAGTATAAACATACAAAATAGTAGTATATACTGCCTAGAAATACCTACATATGTATTATAAATATAAAGAAATGCGTGAAAATGAGAATACTAAATTCATAGTCCTAATGTGTCCTGAGTGAAAACTGGGGAGGCATTTATAGGGGATATCAAATGTAATGATAATTTCTCCTCTTAAAATGGTTGAAAGGTATATGAAAATTCACTATATGTTATTCTTTATATCTTAGCATAAGGTAAAAGGAAAAACCCAATGGCTCTCAGGGTTTGAATGTTTTAGATAATCCAAACCCAAATCATATTCACTCTTTACAACTGGCTCATATCCTTTCTCCAAATCAATTCTTTAAAATCATTCTCAATTTCATTCAGGCATGTAGGACATATGTGTGTATGCACTGTGCATTGGGGATCAGCTCATTAAAAACACAGTAATAAGAGGCAGTATAATATGAGGGTTGATGTATTTGCTTTGATGCAACATGCCCCTGAAACTGGCATCAAGGCAGCTATGCAATGGGCTTTAACATCCAATGCTTCTCCTCATTATCAACCTGAATAGTAATTTAATCAGTGGTTCATTTGAGATGTCTGTTTGCCACATACAATTCAAACAGCTGCAGTTACTGGTTGGAAGGCACAGTCTCTGTGGAAACATCAATATGCAAAGAAGGGTGAGACCTAAAATCCTTGTTAACTCTCCATCCAGCTGTTAAGTGCATTTGTGAAATTAGAGTTGACCTATAAGTATACTGTAATGCTTTAAAATGTCATATTTAAAAAAATCAATATGGTTAGGAAAGTGTACTAATTAGACAGCATCCGAGCAATTACAAAGTCAGTATTATGTCAACATACATTTTTATTACTGTGAGTCTAGTATTCATCTAAAAGACCTCCAACTTCCTATTAAATACGTCCATTCCAAATTACCAGCTAAAATCAATCAATACCTTCTCCTTGAATTCTGTGGCTAAAGGAATGAATAAAAGGTAGCAGAGGTGAATTTGGAAGTAAGAACAGTGGTTCTCTATTTCAAATGAACACTGACTTTGGTATTGGTGAAAGCCTTACTTACAGAGCATACATGCAATCTCTCTAAGACACTAAAACGGGATAATTGAAGTGGGTGAAGGAAAAAAAATTAATACCACCTATTCTGAAGTATATTTTCAGGCAACCTGGCATAGCAGTGCATGTTTAGGCAATACCTACATAAATGAATTTTAAACAATGGCTTGAGTATTGCAGTGACTAAGAAGAGTCACAAATGAAAGTGCATTAAGTAGCTGTGGTTTCCATTAATCGAGATCTAAAATGACCATGCACACAAGGAAAGATGTGGCTGTCCTCAAAATGTTATTTCTGGCCACAGAAATTTTCTGTGAAGACACCATTTTCAAGATAGACAGCAAACAATGTAGCCAGATGTGTGAAAGTGGTATTATTGTTTAAAGTTTTCTGCAAATGTTCTGATTCTTAGGATATATATGACAAGAAATGAATTCTAGAGCTGGGCACTGCTGGCCCACATCTGTAATACTAACTACGAGTGAGGCTGAGGTTGGGAGAATTGCAATTCGAGGCCAGCCCAAGAAAACAGTTTGAGAGATCCCATCTCTAAGATAATCAGACCAAAATGAGCTAAGTTCAAACCCCAGTCCCACAAAAAAAAAAAAAAAAAAAGAATGCATTCTACATAAAGTATAAGTTAGATTGATTCTTACTGATACATGTACTGGAAAGAAAAATGATTTTTATAACATTCTTGCAGTTAAGTACAAAAAATTTACTAGACCATTAAAATAACAATATTTTTTAAAGCTAGTTCAATATATTCCTGTCCAACATTCTGAACTCTTTACCTGTCATAAATTCTAAGAACAATTACACTGTTTAGAGGTTTGGAAAACCGAAAACTTCAAGGGAAAAAGTCACAATCTTGCTCTACAGCAGAATCTGAGGCAAATTCTGACCCAATTTATCTTAGTGTGAGAATAAGTACACAGTCTTCCTTTTGGAAAGAGCAGAAGGAAGTTCACAAGGGTAAAACACACAACGAACTGGGGATTTATAGTCTTATGTGTTAACTGTGTTTCTACTAATAGCCACTGGAGTATCTCCACTTGGATGTCTCACAGGTCAAATGGCTCCAACCACTCCTCACTTCCTAAAGCCCAAGTGGGGTGGTCACTCACTTGCTGAGGCTAGGAATCTGAATGTTCTCCTTGACTCACTCTTCTTCACCCCCTCAACCCAGTCACCTAAAAGTTGTGTGGACACAACCCAAATCTTCTTCGCCCCTACTACCACTATTCCAGTGCAGACTATCATCATCACTCATAGAATAATTTCTTTGAAAGTGTAGTCAAGTGTGCAACTCTTTTCCATAATCTGGATTTTCATGGGAGAGAGACAAACATTTATTGTTTTTAGTAGATTAGACTGGATTGTACTTTTTAGAGATTAGCATTGTCGATAGAGAACCACAGGAGTAATAATAAAAGATAAAACTGCTAACTTTAACACTTGTAATTTTATTATGAATTTCTGCTCCAAAATATTCTATAAAGCAGAAAAATCCAAATGAGCATCACATTTTAACGTACCAATCATTAAAAAGAAAAAAAACAACTCAAAATAGAAAACCATATTATTTGATGTTGACCATGAAGTAAAAGACATGAAAATGTCTGTCACTGTGTGCAATCTAGGTGGCCAGAAAGTGAAATACATAAAATCTTATGTGGCAAAGACTAAAGAAGGAAAAAGGTGAGTATATTATCAGATGAAAAATAAGTAGCTAGATTTACCGGAATGCTTGATTCAGAATTTGATAATGAAAATGTTCTGGTGCCAATCCTATGACCACAGCATTAGGATCACTTGTTTGTATTCCTGGGAATAGAACAAATATAATTGTTAAAAATGCAATTAAAAGCAATGTCAAATTTTATGGCAAAGTAGTCTCAGTCATTCCAAGTGCATATTTTTGCTGTAGCTATAATCTGAAGTTTTAAGAGATTATCTTTGCCCACTACACTTTGGAATGGGGAGGGGTTGGGGGGGGCTTTGTATGCTAACATTTTTCCATATTCCTCTACATGAGCTTAAAGCTATTCAGTAACTAGAAAATCTGAGCTGAAAATTGCAACCTGATGTTCTCAAACAAGTAATTTCTATTTAAAATGCTTTGCTGATTACAATCAACAAGAACAGTCATGAGTTCCCTATGAACTATCAGATCAATAACAACTGATGAGGGACAAAGACTCTAAGGCAAGGGAAATTAGGCTTTCTAATTGTTACAGTTGAAGTTAACACACTCATGATAAATATGGAAAGCACTGCAGACTCTATGGTTTTATACATGCTGCCTAACCCTCTTTTAGTTTCACACATATTACAATTAAAGCAGAATTTAAGGGCTTGGTATCTGATGACAGGACTTTAGATATGACAACCAAACAGGCACATTCACCATCACAATTTTTAAGTTTGATTAAAGTTCTGTGGATGGGCTGGAGGTATGGCTCAAGAGTGCTTGCCTAGCAAGCACGAGGTCCTGAATTCAAATCCCTAGTACTGCCAAAAAAAGTTGCATGGATTATCTATATGCTAATTCGTATTTGTCTCTCTTATTGACTACAGACACAAGTTTTCCAATTTCTTTCTTACTAGCTGCTACCATAGCGTAATTGGTTAGTTTGTTGAAGGAACAAATTAAAATTGTTGGCTGTTGGTTTTTAGTGTTGTTTTTATTATTTATATATATCCATAGAGCAAAAATACTCAATATTGGTAAAGATATTTCCATTCCCTTCAAAATTCCATCTTGGGTATTGTCATGTATATAAAGATGTTACTTGCATAGTTCTATATTGAATGATAAAAATTTCTTTTAGATCACAGATTCTGCTCTAGGTCATTGCTGAAGCACCTAGAATCTTGATATTCTTCAACTAAAGTCAAAAGAGATAAATCAGATTCAAAATTTGTTTTAGTCCTTTAGCTCACCTGGAAACATAACTATGTTGATTACAGGATGCATTTATTGTATTTGTTTGCCCAGCTTCTGCATGGCATTCTCATAAAAGACGACTTGCTAACGACCATGCTAGGGGTTAGAGTTCAGCCTCTTGCAACAGAGGCAGAGAATGAGAATACCAGATGTTTTCTAGACTTCATTGCAGATAAGGGTACTGGCATAAGACTGAGTCTCTGCCAATCAGATGACCCCACCCAGGGTTTTGAACTGGGAGCTACTAATACAATGTGGGGAGAAGCACCTCTGAGGAAGTGACTAGTGTTTCTACTAGATTTGGAGGCAGTAGTGCCTGTGGAGGTCTACAGGCTTAGCTAGGGACATCAGTGGCACCTCATCAGTTCTGTGGGTGATGGTGCACATTGTTCCTAGCTGCAAAGACCCTAACACTAATTCTCCAGCTCTCCTAGGCAGTTCTGTGGGCTACCCCAATAACCTTTTTCTCTATACCCTGGAAATTTCCAAAATTATAGGAAAAAAAAAAAGACTAGTATTACAAGTCCTGATGTACCCATCATTCAGCTTTTGCAACTATTAATATTGTACCAATTATTTTTGGAAGACTTTCTAAAGGAAATGCTTAGCCGGACCTTAATCCTAGCTACTAAAGAGGCAGAGAACAGGAAGATCACGGTTTGAAGCCAGCCTGAGAAAGTAGTTTGTGAGACCCTATTTTGAAAACACCCAAAACAAAAAAAAGGGGTGGAGGAGTGGTTCAAGCATGAAGCTCTGAGACCAACCCCAGCACTGCCAATAAATAAGTAAATAAATAAATAAAGCAAGCAAGCAAATCCCAGCTATTGTGTCATTTCACTCCTTCACATTTCATACATATCCTTAATAAGGATTTAAAATTTAACATAATTTTTTTAAAAAGTTATTACCCAATACTTAGTCCACAGATGAATTTCCCCAAATGTCTCAAAATGTCTTTTAACATCTGGTACCACAAGCTGGCATCCCCCAAAGCCATAGGTTGCATTTGACTGTTATTTCTTACTTCTCATTCAATAACTTCATTCTCCCCCACTTATTGGTGCAACTAGATCATTAATCCTGGAGGAGCTCCCACATTCTGAAGTTTTGGCTGACTGTCTTAATTATTGAATTTATTCCTTTATCTTTATCTTTCCTGTATACTGGTAATTAGATAAAGAGTCTTCATAGTTTCACACCCAATTTTTAGGCAATTTATTTTATAAGTAATGCTATGCATTTATTATAATAAAAATAAATAATAAAAATTTCTTATTACAGTAAACACTTGGCATCTGAAGGTACATGGTTCTAAGGAGACCACTGGTTTGGGGGGAAAACTGCGCATGCTCAGCATACATAAAAGTTCAGTGCTCTAAAATTACTTGAATTTATCTATACAGTACGTACAGTAGGTCTAAGCATCCCTAAGTTGGAACTACATGGAGTAGGCTACATTACTGTCACAAAAAATTACTTTTTTACGTTAATATTGCTCACCAAAAACTAGATCATATTTCATGCTCTTTATCTTGAATACTGCAGATGCTTGATTTATTTTTCCCCTAACACTGCCCAACCTCTGCTAAAAACATGCCTGCCTTTCAATAAATCTAACATTTTTACTTTCTGACTTAAATTAAGCACATTGTGTGCCTGTGCCCTGTCTGGGTTACGAAGATTACCATACTCAGGAACTAGTTTGGTTTCTATAATGGTCTTTGAATAATGTAAAATATTTACATCATTCCAAAGTCAAAATTATATAACAGGGTACTTTTACAGAAGGCTCCTCTCCTGATCCCACCCCCTTTCCTGCACCCCCTCTTTTTTTTGAGACAGGATCTCTGTAAATACCCCAGGCTAGCCTTGAACTTGTGATCCATCTACCTCAACCTTCCGAGTGCTAGAACTATAGGCATGTACCACCATGCCTAGTAGGGAACCAATTTTATTACCTTTTCATTTATCTTTCTTTGGCTTCTTTTTACCAATATAAGACAAATACATTATGACATCTGTTTCCCTACATAGAAAATGTGTAAGATTTTGTAAACCTTACATTTTCACTTAATATATCCTATGAAGATCACTTCTTCTCAGGAAATAGAACTCCCCCAAGTTGTTTGTTTGGAGGAGATAGGAGTTAGGAAAGAACAAATGCTATATGTATATATATAGGTTTTTTTTTTGGTATGTGTGTGGTACCTGGAGTTTGAACTCAGGGCCTTGGCCTCTACCACTTGAGCCACACCTCCATCCTAGGAGACAGAACTCTGTAATTACTTATTTTTTAGCTATGATGCACTCCATTTTGTGGATATAACATACTTGATTCAACCAATCATTCCAATGAACATTTAGGCTGTTTCCAACCTTTGTTATTACAAATAAGGCTGTAATGAAGAACTTTGTTCATGTCACTCCATACTTATGTAACTATATCTAAGAGGTAGTGTGGCTTCATATGTAATTTTGCTGGCTATTGCCAAGTCCTCTCCATAGGAGTTGTTATTTTATATTCCCATCAGTACTCAGATCCTTTTAATATTTATTTTCAGTGTAATTCAGCCAAAGGTGTTTTCTGTATTTTATAAATAATAATAATGTACATGTTATCACATGGTTTTGTAATAAATGAATTCGTATTCATTTTTGTGTACTGTGCCATTTCACTCTATTAGTTACAAAAAAGAAGCAGTGGGAAAAACTGCATCAAGTTATAATGTCATATTTTATAGTCACATTTTCCAAAGAGAAAACAATTTTCTCTTCACCAAATGTGAAATACTTTATATACATTTTAAAATCTTCATACTACCCAGAATGACATATATTTTTAAGGAGGCCTTGATTTATTTTTTTTCCAGGTTAAGAGAACAGTTTCTAGACTCAGGGTTATAATTGTCAAAGTAATTCTTCCCTACATGTTTTTCAAACTGTGGATCAGAATCCACTAGTAGGTTATGAAACTAATTTGGAGGGCTCTAAGTAGCTTCAAAAATCAAACAAGTAAACCAAACAGAAAACAGCATATCTCATACAATAGGTATTATTTAACATATGTAAACACACTTGTACTTTGTAATGTTTCCCTTATTATGTGGATGGTGTTTCAGAAACCTGAATTCAGATTCAGACTTTTGTTAGTACTATGGGCCATTTCGATCAGAACAGAGGGAAATCAGAATAAACACCTCTTTTGTTTTGTTTTTTTTTTCCAGATAGGGTCTCATTATGTAGGCTATGCTGGCCTGGAACTTGATATGTAGACTTGGCTAGCTTTGACTTATGATCCCACCACCTTTACCTCCAGTTCTGGGATTACAGGCGCACCCCACCACACCTGGGCAGAATGAATACCTCCTTGAATAATTTGCAAGTAGATATACAGAACTTATTTTAAAATCTCCAAATTTCTCCCACCTTTGAAATCAGGCAGTGCCCGATCATCAACCAGCAGCATGGGCCTAACTTGCTTCTGTTCTACTAAACTTCTGGCTGCAGTTAGAGATGTGAATATTTCATCTTCAGAGATATCAAACTCCAGTTTTTTCAACCTTTCCAATAGATCCTGCTTGCTCTCTTTTGTTGTGTTGGTCACAAACCTAACCATTACAGAAGACCCACGTAACCTGGAAAGGTAAAATTGAGAAGTCAACAGATAGCTTTTATATTCTGGCCCATAAAATCTCCTAGTTTGGTAGAACTAAGCTAAATGTTAGAAGATGAAGGATAAGTCACTAAGTTTTATAGAGAAGGTTTTTTTTTTTTTCAATTTGCCCAGAATGCTTACCAATTATCTATACCCTGTGGGCAGTTTCACCTCTAACAGTTGCAAAGGCAAACTGAAAAAACTACTTCTATCCTTTTTGAGGGCGTTCTGTATGCTAAATGCCCTTTCATTCAGAATTTAGTGAAGAAATGAAACACCACTATACTGGTAGAATATAAGAGGTGAAAGTTATCTTTTATCTTTTTTTCTTGGAGACAGTTTCACTATGAAACAGGCTGGCCTAGAACTTATGATCCCGCCTCAGCCTCCTGAGTGCTAGAATCACAGGTGTGTGCCACCACATGCAACAGAAATTATTTTAGAGATTATCTAGTAGTGCAATTCTTTCCTCTTAAATGTGAGGCCTAGGAGTTAAATGACTTGCCAGCTTAACTTTATAGACCTATGTAGCAGTGAGGCTAAGACAAGAATTTTCTGTGTCCTGGGACATTGAATAATTGCCCCAAGATGTTATTAGATACTGGTTAAGCTTAATAAGTTACTAAATTTATAAACAGAAACTACCAGGAGAGCTTAAAGAAACATTCCGCTTTTGCAGATCAAAATGGGTTTTCCAGTCAGGAGTGGTAGCATAGACCCATAATCCCAGCGTGCTGGAGGCTGTAAGTTCAAGGTTAGCCTAGGCTACACAGGAAGACTTGTCTCAGAAAAAAAGGGGGGAGAAGGGGAGAAGGGTGGGTTTCAATTGAACTGTACACAGGATTGATTTGATTCCATAATCTGTTTTTGAAAACTAAACATTAGATAGCAGATAAAGACTGTGATTATTTAAAACTGAAAATGTTTTTGGTTCTATAGTGTTTTAGTCCAAATTCTAAATACAATTTTATTTTTAAATTTAGAATTAAAAACTCTGGGGTAGTTTTTTTTTTTTTTGTGGCACTAGGGTTTGAACTCAGAGCCTTATGCTTGCTAGGCAAGTGCTCTTACCACTTGAGATTCTGTATTAATAGCCTGTTGCATTTTATTTGATGCCTGCCCCAAAGGACCATAAGACATAAAAGCACTAACCATAATTTACAATTATGCAAAGCAAACAGAAAAGAGATTTTTAAGTATTCACCCAAAGAACATTAAATAAATTTATATGACTAAATTCACTGTAATCATGATTACCTCTATAACATCTGTGTGGTAGCTTTTTTGCAAAACACATTAACTTTGGTGGTTTATCTTGCAAAAGAAATTGATTACTTCAACACAGCTATTATCCTAAAAATGAATAAATATGAAATAACCACATAATTTTTAATGAGCTTTGGTAAAAAACCAAAAACACCCAACTTTTTGTTTTAAGTCCTCAACTTCCCTTAGTCTATCTGTTTCTATAGAAACCAAACTGGCAGTGTCAGTAGTGATTTCTCTAGGAGAGAAATCCGCCAGGGCCTGCACAGAACAATGTACAGGCTCCTGCCCCTTGGAAAGGCAGGCTCATGGTTTACAGCGCTCCACAGAAGTGCCACTTCCAATGTGGGGGGAAAAAAAAAAAGAGTTTTCTTCCAATCCAGAGAAGAAAGCTCATCTTTAATGCTGTAAGAGCTTGGTCCTCAGGAAAGACTGATTAGTGGACATCCCTCCTTACCCCTAGAAAGTCTAACTCAGAGACAGACTGTGTCAAGAAGTGAAAGTCTAGCTGTGTACCTGACTCTCTTTTGGCTTTAAGTAATACAATGTCTACCATGTGTTACTACCTCTAAAATGAACGTCATGACTCCTAATGCAATTGAAAGCTTCCAAATGATGCCTACCAGATATATACAACTGTTTATACTTCTTGGTTCTCCAAATGGAAGGTAGGCTGAGAGATGGTGCAGTCTCTGTCAATCTTTTCCCTGACACCTGGCACTGCGATAGTCAGCAGATTTTCTGACTAATAGCATACAGTGAACATTTTAAGATCAGAGAATGACAAGCAATACTAAGTACTGCTGATTTTGAAAAGCTCTCTAATTTTTTAAATACCAGTTATTAATTCTGTGTATTGATATTTTTTCAGGACATCAAGAAGCAAACTTTCAGTCATTTCATGTTCACTGTGTATCTCCAGTTTGTGTCTAGACTTGTATTTAGTACTCTAATTGGCATACCAACTAAATATAAAATATTTAAGATGGTCCCTAATCTTTGGAAGGATCACATTTAGTTGATGGAAATAATTCTACAATTTCAAGCCCTTTAACCAAGTTTCATTTTAATTTAGTTATTTTTTGAGGGAGTGTCTCATGTAACCCAGTTCAGCCTCAAACTTATAGTCCTCCTGTCTTGACCTTGAGAGTTAAACTTTGTTTTTGGCAGTTGCACATTCAGTGTCAGATCTTAGGTGAAGCAGAAAGAGGCAGAACTATGCCTGCATGTATTTGGATTCCAGGATTCATTTGTGATTTTTCCAATGCTATTTATTCCAGTTTAGTTTGAATTTTCATTCCTAAATTTACATTACTAACTTAGAAAATGACACACACAGAGAACAAAAAGATTACAGCAAAGGGCCAAATCTAATAAAGGCTTCGAGAACAATGTCTGGAGAATATTACAATGCATACATCTTCTAGCTAAACCCAAGGCAGTGCCTACATATATGGTAAGCTGGTGAAATGCCATCTTAAGGCCATCCATTTAGCTAATGATCTGCCTTGGTGAAATGGCACATACAAACATATTTGTCAGCTGAACCTGGAGGATAGCTTGCCTTTTAAGAGCTTCCTGTGCGCCTGGCACAGCTGCATCTTCAATGTGAAGTGTGCCACTGAGATCCACCAAAACAGCTTTTAATGTGCGGCGTGCTGCCATCCTTCATTCCTTAGGAGAGAGCAAATGAAATTAAAAATACAGTTTAGGAAACAATGGACAATTAAAAACTGGTAAGTCTTCAAAAATATAATTCAAATCCAGAAAAGATACTGCTTAGTGTTAAAACTCCTCTTTCAGAAAAAAATGTTTTTAAAAATCAAAAACCAAAAATTTGATCCGTAACACTTTTATAATGCTTACTTTCGTTTTTTTTTTTAATTTTTAATCAAAACTACAGGAGGGGAAATGCTAAAAGAGATGCTACTATTTACTTTCATTTCTTAAAGTAACTTTTACAGATCATTCACACTTTTAAGTACAAGAATAATAAACTTTGAAGCACAGGTGGAAGCTCCACATTAACAAGCCTTCATCATCTTTGGTTATGTACAATGAAAATGTTCTAATTGCCCATCCCCACTGCTATATGCTGGAATGGCATATGTGGCCAGGGAGCTACTGGTGTTTACAGGTAACCAAGGTAGAAATTTCAAGTAACACTTATTTTAAAGTAGGGAGATACTTTCCTTACCTTACAATGTACAACTTCCCGTTTGCATATTTTCCCTTTAAATAATTTCTCTTTTCTTAGCTGATATACAGTATAAGATAAATATGACTTAAATATTATTAGTAAGGGAGCTAAGAAAGATGAGACTTGATTTATAGTTTCATTTTCTTTTCATTTTTTGAGTAATACTGGGGTTTGAACTCAGGTCCTCACACTTGCTTGGCAGGCACTCTACCACTTGAGCCACTAGTCTGTGTGTTGGGTATTTTTAAAATAGGGTCTTGGCTTTTGCACAGGCTGGCCTAGAACCATGGTCTTCTTGGTCTCTGCCTCCTAAGTAGCTAGGATTACAGGTGTGAGCCACTAATGCCCCGATGGTTTGTAGCTTCTTAAATTAATCTACTTATTAATTTTTTCCTATTTGGTTATTTTTATAAGGAAATGTCAGACATACACAAAAGGTATCAAGGAAAATATACCACCCCTTTACTGATCATCCACCTTCAGAAATAAGACACAGATATAGTTGAAGCCCTCTACTTTCTGCCATTTTGAGTTTCCTTCCTATGGTAGCTGCCCTCCTGATTTTTATATATTCAGAATCTTGTACTAATGGTATTCTGTGTACATTTAGCAACTTGCTTCATTAGTCAACATTATCTCTGTGAGATGTGTCCATGTTAATACAGGTATTCACTTATTTTCACTCCTGTATTCTATTGTGTAAATACTCCATAATTTATTCTTCTAATCATGAACATTTGGATAGTTTAAAACATTTTATTTTACCACAGAACACGTCTGTGAACATCCTTATATATCTCACAGTGGACACACGTGAGCATTTCTCTGGGGTCTTGCTGGGTCTGAAGTATATGCGTGTCCTTACCTTTATTAAAGTGCTTTATGCACTTTAATCTATATAGGGCAAATTTTCTTGTTTGTGGTGGGGGCACTGGGGTTTGAACTCATGGCACTTGCCAGGCATGTGCCCTAACACTTGAGCCACACTCCCGTTTTTGAATGAGTTATTTTTCAGGTAGGGTCTCATGCATTTTACTCAGGGCTTACCCGAGACCATGACCCTCATACTTATGGCCTCCTGTGTAGCTGGGATGATAGGCACACACCAAAACACCCAGCTTATTGATTGAGATGGGGTCTCAATGACTTTTTGCCCAGGCTGCCCTTGAACCATGATCCTCCCGATCTCTCTTCTCATATGGCTGGATTGTAGAAGTAACCTACTGCACTCAGTGGCAAATATTTACCAAACCCACACTATGTGTTTAGCCCTGGTGTAACAAAGCTGAAAGAGCCACCTCCTTTAAAGTTACAAGTGGAGGCAAAGGTTAAAATTCAGCTAGAAAGACCCTAGAAGACATAAGGCAACAATTACTAAGATTTTGGGGGAAAGCTCCAAAGGGGAAGAGGGGTTTCCAGGTGATTTATGGTATCTTATTTTGGGACAAATGACAGGTCGGAGGAAGACCTCTCCCTCCTAGTTAGCTCCCTGAGATGGAACTGAGAGCTCAGGACTGGCAGTCAGCAGGCCCAGACATTGGTCCCGGTTCCACCTCAAATTTATTGTTTGCTGTTGTTGACCATTCCTGAGTCTACATTTCTCTTCAATACATACAGCAGGAAGGCAAGATGAAGCCTCTATCTATCTATTTATCTATCTATCTATAATCTATAGTCTACACTGAGCTCAAAGAATCAATGTGTGGTATTACTCCCCAGAGCCTTGATTTTCTCTTCACATGAGTTTGCTTATCTCCTTGGGGCCCAACTCCTATGGTTTTACACAACAGCATTCAAAAACAGGGATGCAGTGTAGGTGATAAAACTATGAAGAGAAGCAAGGGAATGATTACCAAAGAGCTAGGATACCTATACTCTCCAGAGGACAGGGAGCAGGCGCAAACTAGGAGGAGCACCAAAGGGAGCGTCTAAGATCTGGCAATGTTTTACTTCTTGACCTAGAAAGTGAGTACATGAGTGCTTTTATTTCATTACAATTACCAGAAACTTACATGTGTGTCACAAACTCTTGTGTAGATGATATATTCCACAGTATAAAAATTAGTCTTATATTTTAGCCAGTCATGTCTCATTTAAGATAGCTATAACCAATTAGTCCTATTATACACTCAGCATTAAAAACTCCCACCCCCATTGTCAGTATAAGAAAAAAACTTGATTGTTTGTCTTTTATAATGTAGCTGCTGGGGAAAAAGGTGCAGATGAAAAGAGAAAAGAAAGACATCAAGATCTCTGATTAATCAAGGTTCAAGTGCAAAACCCTCCCTTTTATAATAGTCCTCATATTATTCTATCTCTGATCTTTATTGTGACCCTGACATTAAGGATTACAACAGCAGCATCAACTATTATCTGTCTGAGAGGGGGAACAGCTTGTGAGTTAAAACAGTAGGCTGTTCTAGGGTCTCTATTTGGATGGGTAACAGTTTAAAAAAAAGGGGAGGGGGCCAAATGAAGACTTATATAGATAGGAATGTAAAATTGCTTCTCTTAAAATCGAACTTTTATGAGACAATATTCAATAAAAATGTTAATGGTGAAGGCTTTGTTTTGAAAGAACAAAATAGAAACAAGGAAAATACCAGCAGGAATTGTAATTTTTAAAAGAACTGTTCAACTAGAGCCAGGGATCTATCATAATTTATAACTACTAATAATTTCAATCCCAATCAAAACATCCACATAGGTTTAATTTACCAAAACACTTTTAAAAAGTTTGTATTCTTTGCTTTCATCAGCTCCACTGAACATACCCTTCAGACTTCAAAATGCCCTTTTGGAGTATCACATGTCTGAGGGTGACTGAGGCTTGGAAGAACAAAATGAGGTGTCCCTTTTGAACTTTAAAATATACTACTTCTCTAGTCCCACTAGGCCTTGACCACTTCTGCCATAATCTCTATTCTTTTCAGAACCTTTATAATACATGCTACTTAAATGACAAGTTTATATTTGATATAATGTGCAAGTAATCAGTATACTCAGATGACTGGCTCCAGGACTGCCTGTGGATACTAAAACACACAGACGCTCAAGTCCCTTATATAATAAAGTGGCCTAATATTTGCACACAACTGACACATACTCCTATATAACTTAAATCCTCTCAATTACATCTAACAATTAATGAAGTATAAATGCTATGTAAATAATTATCATACTGTACTGTTTAGGGAATAATGACAAGGAAAAGTGTACATGTTCAGTACAAACACAATGGTTGTTTTAATACCAGAATTATTCTGAAAAGAATTATAAAAGCTTCAGAGGTAGTCCATTTTTTGGTGTTGTTTACTTTGGGTCCATGCACACTGTCTCCCAGTTTGAGTAAGTTATATAAGATATCCCTTAGACGAGCCAAAACAACCAATGGAGGTCAATGCAAAGAAGAAAAGCGTATTTTCTCACTTTAAGAGTAACTCTTCAGGATACTTCAAAGGACAGCTGCCCTTGACTATCCCAGGGCCTTCTCAATCCAACCAGCACTTTCAACCTCAAAGCTGCTTTCTTTTCCCTGCAACAGTGAGCAAATGACAGCAGCAGCAATCCAAATGCCAAAGGCAGTCAGTTCCACTTCCTTCGGTCTTGAAATCTACTCATACTTCTCTTCTTTACTAAAACTACCTTTGTTTTAAAATCATTTCTCATCTAACCTATTTCAACAATTTGCTAAATGTCCTCTCTGCTTTAGGCCTATTTCCAGCCCCAAATTATTCCCTGAATGTAACGGTGCAGTGGTTAGGTAAAACAAGGGAGGTAGACATGCCTAGGTATGAATCCTGCCAACCTGAACTTGCTCATTGCTAAAGTAGAAAGAATAGCAACTTACCTCTAATGGCTGATGATAGAATTAATGAAAGTAATACCTGTGAAGTATTGTGAATAGTATTCTACACTTGGAAAAGCAGAGTTATGTATTTGTAGGTAGGGCACGAAAGAGGGGAGAGTTCATGATGATGTGTCAAGGGCTATAAAAATCAGGGATAAAAATGATGCAAAGTCCTAAGGCATTAATATAACTTGGGGCACTGAGAAAGCATTAAAATACATATTGTGGCATATAATTCAAAACTTAATACAAATTTTCTCCTGGGAAGTTGGGAGTTCTTCAGAACATGCCTCTTAGCTGTCCTGAAGAAAAAATCTTTCCTTTCCTGTGTGGTCTGAGTTTTCCAGTAATATTATTCATTCACTTGCCACTTAAATATCTCCTAGTGGAACTCAGGCTGAAGTCTCTACAATGAAATCTGGTGTACAGAACCTTCTTTACCTTTCCTACTTATTGATCTCTACATGCACGCCCAAGTTCCAAGGCACTGCAGTCTGTCCACAGTCCTAGACTTCACTCCCTCGTAGATGGACTTTTGTCTGAACCCCTCTCCACCTTCCTTCCTCCCCTGGCCAAATCTTCCAGTCCTCAGCCTCAGATAAGCACCATTTTTTTCTGGCCAGCCTCTGAATCCACCTCCTTTTCACGCGAGGTTAGGTGTCTCTGCGCTCTCATTATACCTGCCACCCTGTCCTGGCCTGCGTGACTGTCTCTCCTACTTAACTGCTGAGCTCTGTGAGCACAGGACCGTGTCGCCCTTTCCACTGCGTTAGGTGCTCGATAAAGACTCCGGCTTAACTAAACCCACGAATCCCGGTCTCTATGCACGGGGATCTTAAGAACAGGGATCTCTCCGCACCAAGTCGACTGCGGGCCCTCGCTATCTCTGGCGTGGCAGAAGCCTATACCGCTGCCTTCTAGCCCTGCTCAAGTTCCAGGGTCACATAAATGCCTGGGTGACCCGGAGGGACGCTGACGTGGAATGATAGTCCAGGGCCAAGTTTCGAGGAAAAGCCACCACGTACTCAGCACCCACCCCGGGGAACTTCAGGACAGTCCGTAGGACCGGAGGAAGCGCCCGGCGCCCCGCTGCGCACGCGCTGGTGGCCAAAGGGCGGTCACTATCTGGGCGACGTCCTCTCAGGGCGGGCGCGTAGTTTGGCCCAGGCTCCGAAGCAGGGTGGTGGCCTAGGGATGCCGCCAGCATTTCCCCAACCCTCTCATAAGAACTGCCGCCTCCAAAAGGCTACCGTTCCCAATTCCACCTTTTCCGTTTACAGTGGCTCCTCACCCCCACTCCCCGCACGCCGTTCTCAGGAAGGGCCCGGCCCCGCCGCGCCGTCCGCACAGCCTCGAGCGTTCCAGACGCTGCAGCTCACGCCGGAAGCCGGGCTCTGCCTCGCCGGAAGTCCCGCCCCCCTTCTCACTGATCTTCCGCTCAGTATCCCGGGCTCGGGAGTCTTCCGCCCGGACGCTTCCTAGCCTATGCCCAAGGTGAGAAAAAGGCTCTGGAGACCTGCTCTCACTCAGCATCGTTGCAGGGCCAACTGTGAACTAAGCGTTAGAGAGGAACTTTGCCTCACTGGGTTTCCTGTCCATTCCCGAGGGCTCACAAGTCATCTCCTTGATACTTCTTGTAACACCCAGTCTCCGAAATCTTCGTTTCCTCCTTTGCTATGTGGACTGCATCTGGCATTTATTGCTATCCGCATTAATCATACCTCAAGCAGCCGACATCCCTTGTCTTTCACATCAGCCTCCCCAAACCCTCGTTTGCAACTTCCCTACCTGCTCCTAGGGGAGCAAAATCTTGGTACACTTACAGCCTCCTCACCGCCCCCTCCTACACTAGGCATCTCTACTTGTCTCCTCTTGAGTCAAATAAATTGGGAGCCAACATGCTCATTCTTAAGTGTTCACTATATAAATGACTGAACAGCTTTGCGAAGCAGGCTGACATGATAAAATACACTCTGGTTACATGTATGAAACCCTTCGACAAGGCTGCTACTCTGCTCTTGACCAGGGACCCACATGCTGTTGGGCCACCATCCAGCATCCCCTCCCTTGCTTAATGCTAGTCAGCTCAGTCATGTTGGAGCTGAAACTTTGTGTCCCAACAAGAGGCCTACTTTTCCTAACCATTGGGTCTGAAGGTTTTTTTTTTTTTCCCTTACCCATATTAAGTATAATGCAGGCCTGATTACTTGAAGAACACTTGTTCCGAGATCCCTTCCCGAACTAGTTGTCTTTGACCAGATTTAAACACCACCAAAGGAATTTCAGCAAGCGGATACTATTAAACACGTTTTTTTCTAATTGCTTCCTCTGGTGGCAATATAGAGAATGGATCAGAGAGGTGCAAAAATGGATGAAACCAGAAAAAAGGATATTTCGGGATTACAAGAGATGCTTTGACTAGAATGTGTGGAAATAAAGCAGAGAACAGATCAAAGAGATAGAAGGCAAAATGTTACCAGTTTTAGGGCAAGGGCTCCAGCTCCAAGAGTTCCAATGGACTAGATTCAACCACCAAAAGTAGTGAAGGACAGAGAAAGATTTATTCAACATAGCCCCAGGAAGAGAGAAAGTGAACATTTCAGCCCATATTTGGGATACTGAGGTGAGCTATAGGTTTAGAGGAAGAACTGGGGAAGAGGGGATGAGAGGTATGCATAACTAAGAAATTTTGGTCAAGTGTGGTCTGGTTGATCATCTCAGCATTATCAAGTCAGTGCTGCCTGGAGTATAGATTTGATTTTTGTCACAAAATGTTTACCCATTAGTCCTGTCTTTCTAAGAATCCAAAGTGAGAATGGCTCAGAAGAAAGGAGACAGTTGCAAAAGAGGCAGAGATTTGAGATTTTTAATCCTGCTTTTAGTTGACTTGTGGGCCCATGTGAGTAGTCAGTGCTTTTGAATAAAGGCAGTTTCTAAGTACTTACTTTAAAATGTCTGGAAAAAAAACCCTGCAAAATACTGTGTAAGGGTAAGGGTAATAGGATGTTCTTCCATTGACAGGGGTAGATGTGGGAAGTGGACACTGACAGATGGGATCCCCTGCCCCAGGTGAACCTGCTGCTGCCCACCCTGAGCCAGCCCCTGCTGTTGGGCATCGCCCGCAATGAGACCAGTGCTGGCAGGGCCAGTGCTGAGTTCTACATCTGGTGGAGCCTGACTTCTGAAGAGGTGAGGAACTACTACCTGAGTGGGGATGAGGCCCATGAGTCTACAGGAATCTTGATTGTGGAGACACAGAAGGTACAGAGATTGCAGGGGACCGAGATGTGAATGGAGCTCTGCCCCTCGGCCAAAGGTGCCATCCTCCTCTACAACCAAGTCCGGGGAAATCCCACCTGAGTCACCCTAGGACCCCAGCTCTATTACCACAGCTCTGAAGACAATAAAGGACTTTTTTCTTGGAAAAAAAAAAATGTCTGAAATCGGTGATAGGTTAGAACAGAAGGCCTCAAGATAATTACTAGGTTTGTGCAATTAGTAGTGCACATCATGGTGTCATTCCCTATTATGTCAGAGCTAATGGTTTCCTCATCAACAAAACTCTGCTTGCCAAAGAGCAAGATAAGAATGGACAGAACTTCAAGAGGGGATGAATATAGAAAAAAGGCAAAAGACCCAATGAAGGAATGAAGAAGACATAAAGCAGATAGGAACTGAAATAGTCTCAGTAGGATTCTAAAACTTATCTTGATCATTTATACCCCTGGACATTTGCCACTGTGTCCCAGGTCTTTACAGATTTTCACAGTACTGACATTTAATGAATAATCAGGGGACAAGGAAAATTTTAGCAAAGAATTCCATTTTTCTTAGTATCAAAATTTTTTTTGCTAATAACCAATAAATCAATGAGAAAGTGATTTACTTTACCAGAAACATTTAACTTCAGGTGAATCTCTCTTCAGCTGAAGAAGTCAGAGTAGTGATCTACTTGTAAATCATCCAGGTCAGGCTTTTGTTCTAAAAGTTATTGACCAATTTTAAAGACGAGACAACCAAAAACTACCAGGGTCTTAGGAAGTTTATTTGCCTTAAGTTACATGGTAAAAGGTTTTGTTTGACATCAGAAATATCCTGCCTCCTGCTCTTACTATTCATACATATTGCTTCTTAGGTAGTTTCCTAATGTGTGCACACACATATAAACTCAAGTGACTACATACACCTCTGAAGCACAATTTGCATTGTCTATGCTTATCACATGTAAAACATGGCCTTTTGAAAAGATACTTTTAGATGTGTTCTTGAAAATCTAGGGTTTTGTGGGAGTACCCTGGGAATGATGATGAATGGAGGGGAGGATCAACATTGGGCCACTGGGCCACAGTCCTGCTTCAAAATAATGACCTGCTCTCATGTTTTAGATATTGGAGTATTATAGTTCTACATTAAAATTCCTTTGTAATCTGGTTCTGCTGTTCATAATCAGTTTGGAAAACCACTGTGCTTGATTAAGTACTAGGGTATGGATTTGATAATATCTAGAGTAGTGCTAAGACCCTTCACACCAGTTCAAAGGCACATAGACACAAGGCCAGAACACATTAAAGACCAAGATATTTGGAATCTAGAGTGATCACAAATTATTAAGCCTGAGAATGGTTAAGGGGGAGAATGTGAGCAGGCGATCAGGCACTTAAGTTGCTATCTACTAAAGTAAGATACTCTAGTTTCTGAATCATAACTCCCCTAGGGAAATCAGTGCCAATACGTGAAAGCTTATTGACGTCCCTTCAGCCACATTAAAACCAGAATTGTTGAAGTGACTTCCAGAGATGAAGTATTCTGGTGTGAAGTCCTTCACTTTCCTCAGAACTGCTTTACTACAGAATACTATGACCCTTCCCTGCTCTGACTGCTATCCTGTAGAGCTTGGACATGGACAATAGCCCAACACTAAATTATAATGCTTACATGAAAAACAGCATCAGACCAAAATCTCTCCTCTCCTAAAAAAATTTTTATGACTCACAGCATGTGAACAATTGGGAGTGCCCTCAATTAATTGCTTTTTAAGAAAATCTGTTGAGAGGCTCAAACTTGGACTCATGTATCATTCTTTGTTAGGCCAAAAGAACACTACTTCTTAGCACCAAAAATACTAGTTTCTCACAGGACCCAAATGCCCTGGCATATTTCCTTGATCCATTTGGAAGCCCACAGTACAAGCCCACTTCTAACTCAGGCATTGCCAACAGGTGTTAAATACCTGCTCCACAGTTTTAGAAGTAAATTATGCAGTAAAAGTTGCTCATAAGTCTTCTTGAATTATGTTAGCAATTCAGTTAATTCAATGAAGAAATTATAAATTATGATTGTGAATCTTTACTCTGATTAAATCTCTACTCAGCAGTTTTAAGCAAAGAATGTTAAACACAAAATAGAGATTGATATGATTAACCCTGACAGTTTTATGCTAAGGTACAAAAACAAATGCTTGACTTCAAAATCCAACTTTATTTACAAAAGTTCTCCTATAAACAAAGATGCTATTCTACCCCTTTAAAATATTATAACTCGTAAGTTTTCACAAAAAATCATTTACATAAGTTTTAATGTTTTACATAAAACTGTATTATGGAATGAACAAACAACCTTACAAGGTGGTCTAAGACATAAAACAATTTATCTAACATGAATGTTCTATTGACAGAATGAAGAATTAAGACTCACATCCTTTAGTGTCCTGCTCCAAGAAATGGAAGTGTGATAATTTGGGGGAGAGGTAAATGCTTCACAATAGAGTCTTCTTATATAGTATAGTTTAATTGTGACTGTTCAAGTTTGTTCTTGTGGGCTAATATTTATGCTGATTTTATAAAACAAGTCACCATTGTAAAAAGGGCACAGATTATTTCTACATAGATTTTTCTACCAATAAAGACGTAGATACTAGTATGGGCTAATCATCCAATTAATAAATTCATAAAAGAACTTACAACAAAAACAAAATCATCATGTGACTGACTTACAGAATCAAATTCTACCTGAAATCAGAGTATTGCCACTTATGGTATCTATACGTTTGAATTATTCACAGCAGAGACATTATCCAGACTAAATATTTAACCAAGGAATTCAAAATTATCCAAATTACCTATTTATCTTTTACATGTAGTAATTATTTTAAAATTCTTTAAATTTTATTGGAGGGATAAGCACTCTCACATTGTAACTAAGTCACAAGGAATTTCAAAACTTTGAAAAAAAAAATCATCCCTGAGCAGTGAGAGATAGAAAAATATCTAATAAAACAAAAGTGAAAATTCTGTATCTTTTTGACAATCTTTACTAGCATGAACTATTAACAGTCAGCAATCAAACTATTTCAATCCTGGAGCACTACTACCTCTGAAGATCTGATCTTTTTGTAATGAAACTACAAGTGCAACATTAAAAAAAAATCCGATGAATAGAAACTCTGGTTTTATTGTCAACTTTACATTTTTTCCAAGTCCAAGATCAGCTTGTTAAGAAATGAATGTTCTAGCAATGACCAAAGTAATAACTTCTGCTGGCATCTCATCTTCTGATTTCCTGTTTCTCCCACTGATGTTCAGCCAAATAATAAAAGCAATACAATAGCAACTGAGTTTACTATTATCAATGGCACTGAAAAGGAAAAAAAAGTTTGTTAATATAAAGAAAAATAAGGGAAAAATTAAGCAGTAGTAACTAGATTCTGAGAAAGATAGAAATGTTCAATATGTCATCATAGTTATAACAGACTACCATTTAAAAAAATTTACTGTACCATAAAACCCCAAATTTTATATTAAAGAGGGCTTGTGTAACTGGGAATGAGGGTCACATTGCACACTAGATCAATGTGAAACATCTGTGGATAGTGTTGGTACAACTCTGGGAGCACAAAAGCATGCTGGACACAGGCAGATAAACATGGCTGCACACTTGAGACTTAAAATACAGTGCAAAAATGATTCTGTAGTTTCATCACTAAATTAAAAATGAGTTTATTAACACTGAACCCAAAGTTATCATTAAAGTAGCTGAAAGAAAAGCCCTAATTACAATGTTTAAGTACAAGTGTTTGAACTCTTCTTTCTTGATTTGCTCAAAAATATTTTCCAATAGAATGGCAGATATAGGATCATTATTTTTCTTTTGGAAACCTTCCACAACTCTAGATGATTTTACAATACGGAAGCAACAGTTTCTAAATTACCTTATCTTTCACACTGACAAGTAACACACAGATTATACCACTAAGCATTTCATTTGCATCAACTGCCTTACCTAGACGTAAGAGGCAATCTAAGAAAGACACCAGTAACTTTCAAGGAGTAAAGCCAAGATAGAGAGGGTAAAAACCTCCCACTACAAAAAGAGTATGCAATAGCATTCACATTCAGAAGTTTTGCTACTTAAATCAAGCCACAAAATTAAAACGTCAGCGTGCTCTACAAGTTTTTCCTCTTACCTCTCATCACGGTTCTTACAGATCGAATAAGGTTCATTAGCTGCGATTTAATTCCTGGCTCTTCTCCGAATCCGCCGATTCCCTGGTCCGTTCCCCAGCCAACTACACAATATAAAGATGATTAGCTGTGTTAAAATGTATTATTCAGTGGCCTGGCTCCCTCATTAGTCATCTTTTAAAAGGTTAGTTTGAGCCCTCCTTGTTAAAGACTTAAAATATCAAGTTATACTTCATAAGATACTGTATCAAACATTTTAGTTTTTTCTTTGATAGCAGCAATACCGTATTTCACTTTATTTACATCTTGGTTGTATAAAATATACAGTCCGTGGCATTTGATTCACTGACGATGACTGCTGTGACATCTTTACTGGGCTTCACCTCCTTTTTAAAAATACCAAACAAAATATTTCTCAAACCAGAACTGAAAACCAAATCATAGTGCCAGGCTGAATAATCATTAGCTCTGTTTCTTTTTGGTATGGAATTTGAACTCAGGGCCTTGTGTTTGCTAGGCAAGTCCTTTACCCCTTGAGCCACACCCACAGTCCATAGCTGGTACTTTCTATAAACCAGTTCCTAGTACTTAACCAGTGCTAGGCCAGGTGGCTCAAGTGGTAGAGTGCCTGCCTAGTTCAAACTCCAGTACCACAAGTAATAGTAATAACAATAATAAACAAAATAAAAAGATTTTATAAAATCCAATGTAATTACCAATATGAAATTGCTGTATCTGAGAACCACTATCTACATTACTTGGGTAAATTTTCCTTGGGACACAGCATGCTCTAGAGCCTACTAGCAGGACACATCTCTTTTCACCTTTTCCTGGTCATTCCTCTTTTTGTAAGGTGAGGACCTTAGTTCATTACACCTGTTACTCTCTGTGAGTCTTTTACCTTCTTTTATGTTGTTTTTCAATTACAAACCGTATCTCCTTACTTTAATGTACTAGTTCTTTTTGTTGTTGTTGTTACAGTATACATTCCTCTTAAGACTTACATGTCCCTATTTTTGCAATCTGTCCTCTTATCCTCATCTCAGGTCTATTTTTCACTATTTCATATAACTACAAGGCTTAATTAATTCCTGACATGCCATCCCCTAAACTTGAAGACAGAGAAAAAGTCTTTTTATGAATGAAAGAACCAAGTATAAGGAAACAAGATATTACTTTGCTTAATCAGCTTTTATTTGGTTGAAATAAAGGCTAAATAATGGCTGCTTGCTTTTTTGTCACTGAGATACAGTAAACCCACCTTATTTCATGGATTTATTGCATGCAGTTTGACCAAGCACAGTCAAAAAAAAAAAAAAAGTTCAAAAACAAAATTTTTAAATTTCTGCGAGCATTATGTAGCTTAGTTAGTTGATGTGGAAAAACTCCTACATTATTGTCAGTTGTGTTTAAATTATTGTGTAATCTGCTAAGTGTTTCCTTGCCCGTCATTTTGTGAAAATCTGCCTTCCAAAAAGCAAATGGTGCCCCCAAAAGCAAGGTAAAAGTTAATGTGCGTAATTTAAGTGATAAAGTGAAAATTGTAGATTTACTGAAAGGTGACGTGTCTTCAGTAGAAGCTGGGGGTATTATGGGAAAAATGAGTCAAGTGTCTGGAGTACCAAATTAACTCCATGCATCCTGAGCATCTGAGGTTTTTCCTCCTTGGAATCATATACTGTGGATACTAAGGGGATCCACAACATTGTGGCATAAAACTAATGTCAAATTTAAGTTTACCACAGAGTTGATGTTTTACTCCTACTCACCCTTCAAAGCCTAGCTCAGGTTCTGCTTACATCCCTTCCAGTTCTTTCACTCTTTTGAAAACTTCCACACAGTACATACACGGCATCACAGATGTTACTACCACAACAGTTACCTTCTTGTGAGACTCAGTAGACACCACTGTAATCTTGCTGTTTCAACCCCTTAAGATTTTTCCCTTAAAGACACAGACCTTTCTACCTCAAAATTCTGTGATCAGTCACACTGCCTACTGAACAGAGTCCAAATTCCTTAAAGTGACATTCTGGGATATGTCAGTGTGTCCTGGAACCAGTCTCCCACAGACATTAAGAGACAACTGTATTCCTATCCCATTAACTGCTGTACATGTTAAAGGTAGCTTCTGATATAGGTGTTACTTCAGTGAAAGGATCTATCCTAATTTCCTTCCACATGTCATCAAAAACTTTTCTCTTTGCTCCCCAAATAACCCACTGATTACAGTGATTTTCATCTTCTTGGCTCATTATTCTCAAATGTGTCACATTATATTACAAATTCCTAGAGAACAGGGACTGCAATTTAGTCATCTTTCCACTTTTCCCCACTCACACCAGAGCAAGTACTTAGCAAATGTTTTCAGAATTAAACTGAATTATAGTAGACTGAGTTAATAAGGGATAAGGTAAAATAAGTAAATTTTAGAATCACAAATAAAACTTTCAAACAGCTTTTATTTCTTCTTTCCTTTTTTTTTTTTTTTTTTTTTTTTTGGCCCTTCTTGGGGGTTGAACTCAAGGCCTCATGCTTGCTAGGCAGGCATGATACCACTTGAGTCACTTCGTCAGTCCTGTTTGCACTGGTTATTTTTGAGACAGGGCCTCACTTTATGCCCAGGATGGTCTGCACTGCTATTCTCCTGATCTCCACCCCCCAAGCAGCTAGTATTACAGGTTTGAGACACCATGCCTGGCTTATTTCTTCACTTTTTTTTTTTTCTTTCTTCAGTACTGGGGTTTGAACTCAGAACTTACACCTGGAGCTAATCCACCAGCTCACTTTTTCTGTGATGGGTTTTTTCAATTTAAGGTCTCGTGAACTATTTGCCCAGGCTGGCTTTGAGTCATCAGCCTCCTGATGTCCTGAATAGCTGGGATTACAGGCATGAGCCATTGGTGCATAGCTAATTTCTTCATTTTTAAGACACCCAAATTAAAAGATGAACCAATCGTTCAATGATAGCTTTGGGGAGGGAGAAAGAAATTCTCCAGTATTAAGTGTACACATCAATCCTAGCTAACTTCAGAAATATGAAAATGTAAAATAATGTGTATAGCAGAATGAAGCATGCAAGATATAAACTGTTTCTTGCCTGGGAAAAATCGTCCTCCTATTCCAAACCTACCTCCCTCTCCTTGCCCTTTTCTCTGACAAGTACTTAAGTTGCTCTTCCATCATTGGTTCTTACTCTATTATAAAGTTATCATCTATCTTATTTTTTTCAAAAAGCTGTCTCACTTATCCAGGCAGCACAATCAGCATTCTCCACCATTTGGCAGACCTCTTTTTGTAGTTCAAAGCCTTCCAGTACTTACAGGATAGTAAAAATCATTTCATACATTAGTCTCTCTAGCCATCCACAACACACAAAATAGCCACTATCAGTTGTGCTATCTTCCAAAATATATAACCACTACAGAAAAATTTCTATGGGAAAGGAGAATGACTGAGGTAATTATAAACTTAGTCTCACTCATATTAAGTCTAATATAAAACTTCTGCATGATAAAAAGAAGCTTGGTTCTGGTTAAACATTACTTTGTTCTCAGTTTTTTCTGGCAACCCTACTTAAAAATGACAATAAAGGCAGAAGACTCCAGGAAGAGAAGTCAATCAAAATTTGGACAATTAAAAACTTACTTAGCTGGGCGCAAGGGGGCTTACGCCTGTAATCCTATGTACTTGGGAAGCACAGAGATCAGGAGGATTGCAGTTTGAAGCCAGTTTGGGCACGTTGCTCATGAGACCCTATTTCGAAAACACCCAACACAAAAAAAGGGCTCATGGAGTGGCTCAGATGGTAGAGCACCTGCCTAGCAAGTGCGATGCACTAAGTTCAAACCCCAGTACCGCCAAAAAAAAAAAAATTAAGGAAAAGCTAAACCCAAACCCTGCAGGGAGGCACACAATAAAAAACTAAAGTGACACATTCTGGGAGCCCACAAAGGTGAGGGAAATCTCACAATTCCAGTGTGGGCAACAGGGATGAAGATCGGGGTTAACTGAAAAGCCTATTAACAGCAGTTAAGATTCCCCAGGCCCTTCCCTTGACTGCAAGAGGGGAAGACTTCCCCTCTCCTACCCTATCAAAGGATAGGTGCTTACTCAGCAGAGAGGCTCTGGACCTGGAGACAGCCCTGGAGTAAAAGAAATGCCTGAAGACCAAACTGTAAGACCCTGCTTGTCTCTCACATAAGTCTGGATTTATAACATATTCTACAAGCAGAGAATTAGAAAATTACTCTGGAAATTGTCCAGCTGCCCAGGAAGAGACTTCATGTACTGACACTTGAATGGCCTCAGCTCAATGGAACAGCCAACTTCATTCACCTCGTGGTGAGGTACACCAGTAAACAAGCCTGAGCACACATGGAACTTCATTTCAACAAATCTTGCAGTGTCACACACTTAAAAATAAACTGATAGTTATAGGGAACAATCTTTAACATGGAAAGGCGGGTCAAAAAAATGGAAAAGGAGATGCTGAGCAGGAGACGATGCAAAAGTAAAAGAAAACATAAAAAAAAAATTTAGGGAAAAATTACTGTAATCATGCAATAAGTACAGCATGCCATAAAAAGGGAACATTCAAGGGATCAATAAGAGCTCCTGTTATATTACGGGAAAAAAAAGTTCAAAAGAAGGGGTTAAGGGTTGGGATGTGGCTCAAGTGCTGGACCATCTGCCTAGCAATAGAGAGGCAGAATTTAAACTTTAGTACCACCAAAAAAATTTTTAAAAAGGGATTAAGAGATCATGTTGAAGAAATGTACCAAATAAGGCAAAATTAAAGATTAGAGCATGAATATGTCAAAATAACCAAGTTCTAGAAAGAGCAAAGAAAACAAACAGGAAAAAATGATCAAAGATACTCCATAACTGAAATACATGAGCCTTTTCACCAAAAGGTTCCAATTAGAATACAATCTAATAAATGAAAAAAGATGCTCATATTGTCACATTATTGAAAATTCCAGATCCCTAAAAGTAAAGAGAATGAACAAAATGGCATGAGACTTAACAGCAACACTGGAAATGAGAAAATGGAACAATGTCTTAAAAATTTTGAAATCTGTTTCAATCTAGAAGATGACATACAATCCACACAGATCATCTAGAGACTTAAAAGTTATTTTTATGGTTCAGCAATGAGCCATATTCAGGGACTCAGTATATGTACAGACTACTGATATAGTCAGTAATTGGTTGAAGATGGACAAGGGAAGCATGAATGTGCTGCTGATCATACAATTGTACCAAATTCTCCCATAGTAGTTAAGTCAGTAACTTAAAACTTGGAAGTGTTTAAAAACAGTTGTTTTTGGGAAATGAAGCTCAGGTTGAGAAATGGGGCAAGAGATGTGTACTCTTTTATAACCTGCAGAGATTTTCAACTTTGAAAACTATACAGAGATTAATTTGATAAAAATAAATTTAAAAAAGAAAGTCTGTAAGGATGCTTATCTACTAGAGAATGAAGTCTTCTGCCATTAGTCCATCATCTCTAGATAGTGGACATCTTGAAGGCAGGGACAAGTTCTGTTAAGTGGAGAACTTCATCCATGAGTCACTTGGAATTTAAAATTATGTCTAAATGGTGCTATTGTTTTTGTCTGTTTGCTTGTTTGTTTGTTTTTTGGCAGTACTGAGGTCTGAGCTCAGGGCCTTGGAGGTGCTCTCCCACTTGAGCGATGGCTCCAGCCCTTTTTTGCTCTACTTTTTTTTTCCCCAGGGTTGGCCTGAGACAGTGATCCTCCTACCTATGCCTCCCATGTATCCAGCCACCATGCCTGGCTTGTTTGTTGAAATGAGGTCTCCCTAACTTTTTGTCCAACTGTGATACTCCCCATCTCCACCTCCCAAGCAGTTGGGAATTTAGGCATGAGCCATCACACCCCATTCTGGTTTTGTTTTACTTGCTTTTTTGTAATTTATGATTGCCAAAATTATCAATCCTTGGGTAGAAAGGACAATTTCTCAGATAATAAAAGGAACTTGTTTTAAGTACTATATAGACCATGTACCCAATTTATTAGAGACCATTAATTCCCAGCAATCTTTTTTCTTTTAGACCTGTTCCAAAAAGGTGTTTGTATATTTTTTAACATAATGAAAGAACTGACATCTGACTAATGTTAGAAAACATTAAACTGCTTTTTAACAAAACGGTAAGACTCTGTAACAGTAAGGTAAGCATCAGCATTTAAATAATGAAAACAAATGGTAAATCCCCAGTTAACTTAGCCTCGTCTCTATTCTTTTGCCACCAGAATGAAAAACAAAACAGAATTTTAGAAGGAGAGTACATCATTTGTCCAGATATTCCACAGATGAATACAAATGTGACAAATAAAAGACCAGGTGCTTGGGATTATCTTTTATTATAATAAATAGTTTTCCCTCCAACTCTACATTGGGAGTCTCAGTTGTTTTTCTCAAGAACCTGGCCAAAGCTTTATGAAGCTTTGCTTTTTTATTAAAGATTTAATTTTGTGACTTTCTTATTATGTCCATAGCTACAGAGCCTAGCAAATAATAAGACCAGCTACAAGTAGTCACTCCTATAATTTCAGGAATGAACTTATACAGAAAAGTTACTAATTGCAAATATCAAATATATTCTTCTGCTCTAACTTCAAAGTCACATACAAAATGGCAATCTACCCAGCCTCAAAAACCCTCAGCTTAGACACACTCTGAAGGAAAACTATTAACTAAGGTTCTGAGTTAGCAGACCCTGAACAAATCTGAGATCAATTTCCATACATGTAAAAGAGAATGCAAGCAATTTACTTTCAGTGTCATCAAGTTTGCATGTAAATCAAATGCTATCATAAATGTGAAAGTACCTAATAAACTACACAAAACTCTGTGAATGTTAAGAGTTTAAAGAATGCCTTCAGCAAAACAGATGAATGCTGAAGTAAATCTGGTAAACTTACATTAACTTCTTTAGTTCTATATAATTCCCAGTTCAGGATAATAATTCCATTTCGTCTCTGATTAAATTCAACAAATGCTATTTAGGAGTATATACTTAAAGTGAAACTTACATCTACATGAAAACATTCCTCAAGGTTTTATAAACTGTCATGCTGGAATGAAGTCTAACTCCTGTATGCCTTGTTCCTTTCTCTATACATAAATGCAAACCCAACTTACTAAAATTAATCCCCTTCAGAATTTTCTCTTTGTTACTCAAGTTCACACAACTCTTTCTATTCTAAAATCCAAAATAGTACATTGGTCTGAAGCAGTCATTTAAACCTTGAATCAAATAAGGCTTAAATAGCTTGTGATATTTTAATTGTTTGCTATGCACTGAATTGTACCTATATTCCTTCATATGTTGAAACTCTAATCCCCAATGTGACTGTGTCTAGAGTCAGGGTCTATAGGAGGTAGATTAAGGCTAACTGAGACCATAACAGAGGGGCCCTAGACCAGTAAGAATGTGGCCTTACAAGAGAAAGCGGTCTCTGCCATGTAGGAGCCACCTATAAGCCAGAAAGGGGTCCTTCAGCAGAACTGGACAATAATGACACCTTTATCTTAGACTTCCAGCAATCAGAACTGTGAGAAAGTAACTTTCTGTTGCTAAAGCCACTCAGCTGTACGATACTTTGTTATGGCAGCCAGAGCTGACCAGTACACTGTTTCTTATTTCTTTTGTATTGCTCAATAACCTAGTACTGGATATAGCAAATACTTGTCAAATTGATACTTACCACCACAAAAACTCTAATAAAAACACTTCTGAAGGTATTAAAATCCACTGTTTTTAGCCAGGTACAGTGGCTCCAACCTGTAATCTTAGCTACTTGGGAAGCTGAGAACAGGAGGATTGCAGTTTAAGGCCAACCTGGGCAAGAAGTTCAAAAGACCCTATCTCAACTGAAAAAGCTGGGCATGGTGGTATGTGTCAGTCATCCCAGCTACTGCAGGAAGTATAAGTAGTATAATCCCGTCCTGACTCACCCTGACAAAAAGTGAGACCTTTTCTTAAAAACAACCCAAGCAAAAAGGACTGGAGACATGGCTCAAGTGGTAGAGCACTTGCCTAGGGCAAGCTCAAGGTCCTGAGTTGAAACCCCACTATCACCTAAATAAATAAATAAATAAAATCCATTTTTTCCCTAGGGTTAAAAGAAAGTTAACATCATTGTGTAGAACTAGAACAACCAACACATTCTCTGCACTATGGTCAAATACTAGCTAATAAGCTATTTGTACAAATAATGGTCCTCAAACCAGGAATGTCAAGAATATGATAATGGTAGTTCTTCAGTTATTTAGAAAACACTCACTGATTGACAGAACTGTAAAGATAAGAGAATCTCTGTCTATTAGAGAAGGCAGAAGAGAAACTACAGAGTGCTATGCAGCCCATGAAGATGGATTAGAAATGGTTTGTGGAAAAGAGAAATGCCAGAGGTAGGCTTTAAAGGAAGGGCTGAAGAGTTAGCTAGTTGAAGCAAAAAGGGTAAGTCCCTGCAGGCAGTGCAAGACGTATGATTTAGTAAAAGTTCAGCCCTAGGAAAAACACCATGGTGAGAATGTCACACAGCTAAATACAGGGGAAGGAGAAGAGCAGAAAGTCACACAAGGAATCTGAATATTATGTTGAAGGCTACAAATATTGAAGAACTGCAAACTACCAAACAACATTCTAAGCTTTGTCTAGAAGGCAGAACAAAAAGAAGCAAAACTGGAGACTGGATGACAAGTAAAAAGGTAGACATAAAAACCTATGCAACAAGAGTTAGATGCATGCATAAGTAATATTTAATAAGTACTTAAAATACAGATATTTAGATACTATAAAATAATAGTTTATCCACATAAGATAAACCACTGTGGTATTTTCCTTTAGTTCTATGCTTCCTCTGGGCAGAAATGGAAATGTGGAAGACAAAGTTCTGGAAAGCAAAGTGTGTATCATTTCTGGGCCATTCCAACAGCTTCTTGGAATCTAGGGGCACGAATCTGTACACACAACCTATATATAAATAAAGACTGGTTGAGATGAGGATCTCACTAACTTTTTCCCCAGGCTGGCCTTGAACTTGTGATCCACCACCTAAATAGCTGGGATTATAGATATGAGCCACCACGCCCAGGTATATTTTAAAAAATCCACCTCTAATATTTCTGATATAAACTTCCAAGTGAAAACCAGTTTTATTAGGACAATGACTTTGAATATATGATTGAGACTATTCTACAAAATCTGAGATGCAATGGCATAACACAAATTTATGCTGTGACGAAAGAACAGAATTACACTAATGCAGGCGTCTTACATTATTATATTATTGGGCTAATCGAGACTTTGAAGTTTACATCTCCAACTAGCTTGTATATTAGTTTTAATAGTTTTTTTATATTTTTTGGATATAAGTCCCTCATCAGATAGAAGAGTTGCAAATATTTTTCTCCTATTCAGTGGTTTTCTTTTCATGTTCTTGATGGTATCCTTTAAAGCACAAATGTTTTTAATTTTGAAGAAGCCCAGTTTATTTTTTCCTTTGGGGCTTGTGCTTTGTGGCTGTACCTAAGAAGGTTTTACCTAACCCAAAGTAATGTAGTTTTATGACCAAGAGCTGTAGAGCTTTTGATCTTGCAGCTTGTAAGCCTATGGTGTGGAGTTAGTTTTTGTGAATAGAGTGAGGTAGAAATCTAACTTCATTCTTTTTCATATGGATATTTAATTGTTCCAACACCATTGTTAAAAAGACTATTCTTTCCCTTTAGAATTGTTTTGGTACCCTTGTTGAAAATCAAATAACCATAAGTGTAAGGGTTAATTTCTGGACTTTGAATTCTATTTCATTGACCTATACTATATTGTTTTGTGGTACTGTAGTAAGCTTTCAAATCAAAAAGCCTGAATCGTCCAACTTATTCTTCCCTGTTAATCAATTTGGCTATTCTGGGTTCCTTGCATTTCTTTTAGGATCAACATGTCAGTTTTTCCAAAAAAGCTAGCTGGGATTTTTGGCAAACAATGCATTAAATCTATATTATTAAGTATTATCATCTCAGCAATATTAAGACTTCTCATCCATGAACACAGACTGTCATTACTTTAACCTTAGAATATCTTTAATCTTCTCTAATTTCTTTTAAAAGTGCCTTGTACTTCTTTTGTTGATGTATTCTTAAATATTTTATCTTTTTGATACAATGAATGAAACTATTTCCTTAATTTCATTTTTGATTGTTTATGTGCAAAAAGACAATTGATTTTTATATATTTTCTTGTATCCTGCAATTTTGCTGCATTTGTTCATAACCCTAATCTGGTAGTTTCTGGAAATCATGGGTTCATTGGCTTGTGGCCAGATCGCTGCAGTCTCTATCTCCATTGTCATATGGTTCCCTCAGTGTGCATGTTTGTGTGCCTCTGTATCTCATGCTCCTTACAAAAACACCAATCACTAGGTTTGGGTCCAGCACTTAATTTGATCACATCTGCATAGCCTCTGTTTCCAACTGGAGGCATCAAGGATTAGGGCTTCAGTATTTTCTGGACAGGATTCAACCCCTGACATGATCACAACTGCTTTACTGTATAGTGTAGTGCCTAAAGAGATAGACTTGAGTCAGAAAACCTCAGGAATAAAAACAGTAACTTATTTCTTAGGGTTACTGTGAGTTACAAAAGGTAATATATGTGAAGCACTTGATAGAGATCCTGCACATACTAACTGCTACATAAATACTAGCTATTATCACTATTACACACACCCTGTCTGCTTGCTCTATTCAGAATGGTTCTTCCCACATCCACCCCTCTCCATTCCAGTCTGTTATCCATTTGGAGGCTGGAAAGAGCTTCATAACACAAATCTGGTCATGTCACTACCTTTCTTGAGTCCAATTTCACATGCCAGTTTTCACACTAGTTCTACACTGCTTAAGGCGCTCCTCAGTCTCTCACCTTCTCCCAAACCTTCACCTTTACCTGGTTAATGTTTACTCACTTATCAGATTTAGGGTTAGACATATTTGCAGATTCACAAATCAGCATCTTGTAGTATTCTGCATACTTGTTCTTGCTACTTATTCATTTTTATTTGAATTCCATTAGCAGGGTGTGGTAACTGCTGTAACTTCAGCTCCTATTACATGTGCCTGGCACATAATTTGTGTTCAATAGATCTCTTCTGGGTAATAAGTGAAATGAATCAATCTTGCTGGTGCGTCTGAGTTTCAATGATTCACAGAGAAATACTTGGTATACTACGATGAATAATTCACACTGTCCGTATCTTGCCTCAATTTTGCCTCATACAGCAAGAAGCAGTTGGCCCAGGCTGGCATGGTGATCTCCTGGCTGTAGGTTCCAGCAGCCATAACTCACGTCTTCATCTTTGTATTTCTAGGGTCCAGTACAGTCCTTGATACATTGTAGGCACCCAATAAATCGTGCAAACCTCTTAGAACACGGGTGGCCTGCTGTCCTGATAATTCCCAGTCCTTTCCCTGTCCTATTAACCCCAAAGCCTAGGAAGCCCTATCGCCCTCCATCGGTTCAAATCTCAATACTAATACTCAAAAAGGAGCCACGCCCCCTCTTCCACCCCCAACTCTTTAACTCCAACCTCAGACCCCAACTTTTCGATCAAAAAAAAAAAAAAAAAACAAAATCAGCAACAGGAATATTAGTGACCGAAACTAACCGCAGGCTGAGTGAACCCGACGCGCCTCTGTACCTCCCACCCCGGGCCGAGGGCCCCTCACACAGGGGGCATCTGCTCAACCTTCACGCCGCTGTTGACCTCAAACCTCTGACAGGAAAGTGTCTCGGCTGCCCTGCATGGAAGTCGCTCCCCTCATCCCCGGCTGCGCCCTCGGCTGCAGTCGGTCCTGCCGGGTTCGTCCCCTCACGCGACCCCGACGGGGTTCGTCCCCTCCCCACCCCCATCAGGGCCCTGCCGCCACCTCAGCCTGTGGCCCCACTTACTGTTCTTGAGGAAGCGCTCCTCGTGCAGCACGGCGATAGCGTTGACGCAGAGCAGGGCCGCTTGCAGCAGCGAGTACAGTGTAAAGGCCATGGTTGTCCAAACGCCGCCCGGAGGCCCAGCCGCTCCTCTCCCGCCGCCACAGCGGACGTGGCGCGGCCACAGCCGGCGCTCACCCCGACGGAAGCCGGCGCGGCTCAAAACGCGCTCTCCGAGAAGCTCCGCCCCCCTAAGATCCGCCCCCACGTTACGTCAGCAAGGCGCGTCCGCCTAGCTGCCTAGATTGACACTGTCCATCTCAGTAGCCCCAAGCGACTGTTGAACAATAGAAACGTGGCTGCTGCCGATTGACAGGAGCTGCATGTGCAAAGACCGGGTTTCAAAGACTGAGAACGAAAACAAGGATGTAAAATATCCTATAATTTTAAGCTGTTGATCATATATTGAAATAGTATTTTTAATATATTGAGGTAAATAAAACATTTTACTAACATTTTTACCGTCTTTGTTTAATGTGGCTTTGAGAACATTGAAATGGCTTACATATGAAGCTTACATTATGTTTCTATTTGGACAGTGCTGCCTCAGCTGCTCCCGAGAGCTGTTTGGGATGTCAAAACTCCCTTTTTAATGCTGAGGAAACAGAGGCTTTGACAAATACAATTTTTTTAAAAATAGCAATAAAATAACATAACATAATTCCCATGAGAAATCTTCTCTCCTTGACCAAATTCAAGCCAGGATCCTCTGAGCCCTCTTCTGAACTAGGCCTTTATGTTGGCCTACAAAAACTTTAGAATTGCAACAAGTATTTCATTCATCCCCTTATCATCACATTAGAAAACCTAAATAAGCATTAACAACATTTCTAACAGTTCACAGCTGCATTGCGAGGATGGCCCTAGCCCACCTTAAAGTGCTTCCCTGAGAAAGTTCAAGGCTGTCAAAATAATTTATTGTTTATTCTAGTCAACAGCTAGAGACTGTCTCCTGACCCCTCTTTCCTACAGCATTAACTGAAAAGGGCTCACAGTGCTGAATCCTTCCTCTGTGTCTTTGAGATATCTTTGTATCTCCTATGATTCAGGAGCTCCTTTCCTAGAACCTGAAAGCCATCCCTTTAAAATTAATTGTCAGGAAGGATTGGGCCTCTGTCTTCCATTCTCTGTGGGAGAATAGGATCCTAACTTCCATAAATGCCAAGTGATAGATGAAACTGGCCTAATTGCATTTCCACTGATCAACTGTTTATAATATTTCACTTCTCTGACTCTACTGTGTTCCCCTTCCTCATTATCCCTTAAGGCACCAGTCACCTCTGTAGGAATCCTAGTTGAATTCAATTCATACGGGGCCCTCTTCCCCATTACATTGGTATTTACTTATTAAAATCTGTCATTATCATTTTAACATCTGACTTTGCTTGTCTTTGACAGCATCAGTAAGAGATGCTTGGTTAGACTATGCTAAATTTTTAGACGTTGTTTGAGAGCAAATAGGTAAAGTGATCACTTCCTGAACTTCTCAAGGTCCCCTAAGATCAAAAGGAGGGAAGTACTACATTCAGTTCCATAAAGGAATTGTTACTGCTGGAAGAGAGAGTGAAAAAAAACTGAACAGTTAAGTTCCCAAGAAGAAAGTAAACTTAAATAGGTCAACTAGGTAGTATTTACCGGGAAGAAGAGATGTATTATTTCCCACAGATGTACATTAAACATTATCTCCAAAATCTGGTTCTAAGTGAAAGTCAGGTAGAGAGAGAGACATAGGAGGATAAAATAAACAGAACAAAAGAAACAGCAGGATACTATCAAATCCTCCAGTATATCAAAGGCCATAAAACTGTAGACACTGGTGATGGTGTGTATCTTAGTCTGTTCAGGCTGCTATAACAAAATACCATGGATCAGATGGCTTTTAAACAACAAGAAATTTGTTTCTGTTTCTTATAAGTTCTAGAGGCTGGAAGTCTGAGGTCAGAGTGCCAGCTTCTGATAGAGGCTGTTTTCCTGGTTGTGTAACAGAGACAAGGATCAAAAGAAAACAGACTAGGCCTGAGTCCTGAGAAAGTAGCAGGGAGGTAGGGATGGCATAGCACAGAAATAAAACCTGAGAAATCTGAACATGAGAAAGGTCATGTAGTACCAGGGAGTGGAAAGTCACAAAGCACTAGGATAACGTAGCCAATAAAATTAAATATAACCCTTTATGATTAGACCTTGCTTTTTGCTTCTGTAACCTGTTTGCAAGGGTATATAAAGTGAGACCACTTTGTTCTTGAGGTTCAGTCTTTGGACACAAGTCCACTAGGTCTGTGCTGGCACAATAAAACGTTGCTTCCTGCTAAATTGCCTCAAGAGTCCCATATCTAAGCTAGCAACCTCCTGAAACAGTTGCAAATTGCCGACTTCTAGTTGTATCTTCACATCCTCACATAGTGGAGAAGGAAGAAGAGAACTCCCTTAGAACTCTTACATGAACATTAACTTTTAATGAGGTCTCTAACCTCAAGACCTTTTATAATTCTATAATTATCTCCTAAAAACTGCACCTTGTAATGCCACACCATTTGGGGGTAGGGTTTCAACATATGAACTTTTGTAACACACAATCATTTAGTCCATAACAGTGAAGGAAAGTTATTCTGAACGTGGAGAATGGCCACTCTAGGATTTCTGCACTAAGCTGGAGGAAGGGAAGGGCATCTAGATGAACTTGTTTGGAAGCTTTCACTTCACAGTGTGTCATAGTTTTTATTAGACTATTTACTGGGGGAAGATAGTGAAAAAGGGGATGCTATGGTTTGAGTATGGTTCATCTCCTCCAAAACTCAGGTTGAGGGTTGGCTGCCAACATAATAGTGTTAAGAAGTGGTGGAATCTTTATAAGGTAATTAGGTCAAGGGAGCTTCATCTTCATGAAGGTATTAATGTAGTTCCTGTGAGAATGGGTTAGTTATCATGAGACTGGGTTGGTAAATATGAGTTACAGTTTTCCTTGGGTCTCTTTTGCCTTTCTTCTGTATGTGCCTGCTTGCTCGTCCATTTTCTGCCAAGAGGTTGTCATCAGAAGCCAAGCAGATGCCGCTACAATGCTCTTGGACATCTAGAACCATAAGCTTACAAATCTTCTTAAAATAAATTTCTAGTCTCAGGAATTTCATTATAGCAATAGAAAACTAAGGTAAGGGACAACATGGATGGAGTGGAGGTGTAAATGCAATTATGCCATTCCACATGCCTCCCATAAGCTATCTCTTCCTGCTGCCACTGGGTTACAATTTACATGATCTGAATCTTTTATTGTCAAAAGAATCAGGTTAACCTCTCTGGGCCTCTGTCACTTCATCTATAAAATTAGGTGATTATCATAGCTGAGGCCCCTTGAGCTCTAAAAATCTAGCAAAAGCAGCTTAAAATATAAAGTAGTGAACAAGTACTAGTGCCATGTTATCTGATTCATTATTTTTCAAAAATCCAGGCTTCCAGCTTAAGCTGATAAAAGCAGATTATGTTCTTTAAAAGAATTGCTCCTATGATGTCTTTACTTCCAAAGAAATACAAAAGCCTGGAAATTTTATTATATATTTATGAAGTAGTTGTCACGGTAAAATAAATCTGCTTCTTAACAACAGAAAACTAGATAAAATGCGTATTCTTCATCTTAGCAGCTCGAAAAAAATTATTGGTTGTGATCTATTTAAGATTGTAACTTGGAAGCTGGGCACCAGTGGCTCATGCCTGTAATCCTAGCTAATCAGGAGGCAGAGATCAGGAGGATTTTGGTTCCAAGCCAGCACAAGCAAATAGCTCTCAAGACCCTGTCTCAAAAAACCCCAACACAAAACAGGGCTGGCAGAATGGCTCGTGGTAGAGTACCTGCCTAGCAGGTTCAAACCCCAATACTGCAAGAAAAAATTTATAATTTGGGCTGGGAATGTAGCTTAAGTGGTAAAGCACTTGCTTATCAAGGACAAAGTGTTGAGTTCAATCCCCAGTACTGCCAATCTTTTTTTTCTTAACTTACTGCTTGGTGCCGAGCTTCTGATGTTGATAAGGTTTTATGCATTCATGTTAGTTGCCCTATCAGATCCTTCTGTTGGGAATGAAATTTTGTTTTTTTCAAATTCAGAGACAGATGTCTCTCTGTGTTCTTCGTCAAGGTACTTTATTTTGGTTTTCTTCTCTTTGGACTGATAAGTGGCACATTGTGTCTCCTAGACCATCTTGCCACAGACTTTCTTTGTAACTCTTAATATAGAACCAATGATCTCATTTCTTTGACAGCAATCAAGGAATTGGTGCCTCCGATGACCAGTGGGTTCCTTTAGGTAAGGGACAACAATGGTTAAGATTACGTCTAGGATAATTTTCATATTTGACCCTTGATTAGATGTGGGAATGGGGTGGATATAGTATTCATGGGGAAGCAGGGTAAGTGTAGGATCCAAACTTTACCTTTTAGAGTTAAAAATGCTCCACAACTCCGTCTTCATATATATATATGAGAGAATGCATTATTGAATTCAATTTTTTACCCTTTCCTATATCAGTACTTTTGCCTTATAACTATGCTGATCTTCAAAACTTTGGATTTGGCCATACAACTTGCTTTGACCAACAGAATGAGGAGGGAGTGACACCATGCCAGCTGAAGCCTCAATAAGTCTTTTGTGTTTCTGCCTCCAATATTGCCATGAAAACAACAACAACACAAAACCATGCAAGGACAGTTCACTGGCCCAGGAGAAGGACGAGGGACACATGAAGCAGAATCAAATCATGATAGCCAAGCCTAGCTTAGATCAATCAATACACATTCAATTGCAGAGCCGTGAAAATAAGTGGTTATTTTAAGTCACTAAATTTTAGGTCTGTTTGTTTCACTATACTTTCAAAGCAACGGATCTCTTCTGTATCTATAGACACTCACTTTATCCTAATTCATTCTAGTGGCCTAAGTACATTGATATTCCCTGAAGATTCTCACATTTCTATCTCTTACTTGGAACTCATCCATTAAGTCTTGGCTGATACTTCTAGCTGACTTACCATTTGGGTGTCTAGTAGATATTTCAAATTTACCTTGTCCAAAACTGAACTCCAGATTTTTCTTTTGAAACCTACTTCTACAGTCAACATATTTCAGTTAATGGTCACTATCGTGGTTCAGGGAAAATTCCTAGGATCATGATTGACTCTATCTTTTTCTCACATATCCAATCCAAAAGTAAACCCGTATGTTCTGCTTTAAATGAACATATGCTATTGTTTGAATGGTCCCTCCAAAATTCATGCTGAAATTCAGTTGCCACTGTAACAGGAGTAAGGGGTGGAATCCTTAAAAGGGGATTAGGCCTTAAGGACTCTTCTTTCATGAATGGATTAACTAATACTGTATGTCAAGAGTGAGTTCATTGCAAAAGGGCAAGTTCAGCTGTCTTGCCTTCTCTTGCTTTCTCTTTGACCTCCTGCCACAGTTTGACACAGCAGAAATTCCCTAACCAGAAGCTGGTCTCTTGATTTTAGACTTCTTAGCCTCAGGAAATGTGAACCAATGAATATCTTTTCAGTACACATTGCCTAGTTTGTGGTATTCTGTTACAACAGCACGAAATGGACCAAGACAATGTATAAATGTATGTCCACTTCTTGGTGGTCATGGCCTTGCTCCCACTGGGCAAGGGAAGAGTCCAGCATCTCTGCATGCACACGGGGTCTGAAGTGGTCACATATCCACGCTAGGGCTCTGCAGGGACAGAAGCAGGAGCTATGGGCAGGACCACCAGCACCCGCTGGGTCACCTTGGAGGTGACAAGAATGAGAACATCATTGTGGTGAATGGTGTCTGGCTTTCAGAAAATGTGATTGATCAAAAGAAGGAATCCTGTCCACCTGGTTCAAAGTCTCAGCAGTATTCTGATATTTATGGTGCTTCAATTTTGGATGAATTGAAGAGTAGCAGAGGAACTGGCATTGAAGCAAGCCAAAAAGAAATCTGAAAATCAGAAGCAACTGAAGTAAGCCAAGGACCTGGAGCAAGAGAGGGCTCCAGCCAATGAGCAGTTAACCAGAGCTATTCTTCCAGAAAGGATATTGAGTGAGGAGGAACAGTGGAAGGCAAAACACCTGGTTAGGCAGCTGGAAGAGAAAGGCCAAATGATAAAGAAGCAGGGTGTGTTCTACAAAGAGCAGTTGGCTGGACTGGAGGAGAGGAGCTCAGAGTTCTACAAAGTTCCACCGAGCAATATCAGAAAGCTGCCAAAGAGGTAGGAGTGAAGTTCAAGCAGTATGAGTATTATCCAGTCTGTGTTGATCTGCAGGCCAAGAACACCCACCAGACTCTCAGCTGCTCTGCTCTGGCTTGCCAGTACACCCTCTGTGTCAACCATGCCAAATAGAGCATGCTTGAGAAGGGAGGATAAAAATCAACTTTGAGAACATACAAAACTCCCTGAACGTTAATGCCAGAGAAGGAACATTTTTTTTCTCCGATTAGAAAATAGCCCAATTAAAGAGAAGATCACTGAAAAATGGATTCAACAAAATCATATTATGTTTTGATCAGCAACAATTTGAAAAGCCAAGCCTAGACAGGGACCAGTCATCAAACGACACTGCTGAGTATGAATGAAGGCAATTTATGATGTACACTAAAGAGGAGAGCAGCCCTCTTCACCTTTTTATACTTTCTGTTTGATTGCTACTAACCATAAAATGTTTTTCCTCACACCAAACCTGCCATCGATGGGTCTCCTTTCTTGCAAAGCCAAGAGGAGACATGGAGACCAAAATAATTGGAGAAGAGACCAAGAAAACATAGCTGGGACAACCGTGCTGGGTAGAATTTTCTAGGCTGTGGCTTGTTGGTGTTTTCTCTTCTTTGATTATCAACGAGCTAATTCATTATAACTTAGTATGATGATCAAGCAAGTAAGAAGACAACAAGGAGAGAAAATGTACCTCTTTTACTGGAATAATGTTTATGATTGCAAGCGAAATAAGGCATTTTTATCAATATAAAGGCAACCTTGGCTTATTCAACCTCTATCATGTACTGACAACTTTACTTCACTCACTATCAATAATAAATACCTTTTCTGACAAAGAAGAAAAAGTATATCCAAATCTGATTGCTTTGCACCTTCTCCTCATCTAAAATCCTGGTCCAAGCTCACCATTCTCTTTTGTATCGATTGGTGTAGTATCCCTCCTGACTGGTCTCTGTGTTTCTACTTTTGCTTCTCTACAGTTGATTCTCTTCAGAGCAGCCCATGTACTGTGAAAAACCAAGTTATGAGAGCAAGTTATTTGTTGAGAGAACTGAATCATTTGTCCTGCAGAATTTCCCACATTCTGGGTTGTGCTGATAATATCCCCATGATCCTAACTGACTTAAATGTTATGAATGATAGCCAACTCATCTGTAAAAGGTGAAAACCCTGCATATTGAAGAAATCAGTTTCTATTTAAATTGACTAAAACCCTTTGCTAAGTCAGTGAAAAAATATCAAGTATGTGGTCAAAGTGTTTTTTTTTTTCTACAAGAGCTTAGAACAATTCTTCAATGAACTTGTTGGCTTTTGTTCTCCTTATTTTTAAATGTCTGCGTCTCTATTCTTGGAATCACTAAAAAATAACTCATGAAGATAAAGATGATGTATGTGATTTATTAAAAATTTAGACTCACTTTGAAGACTGACAAAAATGGATCATGGTTTTTAACATTTTTATCCTGATAACATATTTTAGTAGACATATTTATTTTATTACCTATGTCTGAGCTATGAATCAATGATGGCTGAGGTATGTTTGCTTTTAATCTTGTTATTTACAATAGCAAATTTGAGTTTAAATGGGTTTATGGCAGCAGAATTCACCCAAATGGGATCTATTTGAGGTCAGTGTTGGACCAAAATAGGAAAATCCCACAAATGAGCCTCATTCATGTTTATGGATTCATACAAGCTATTTCTGGTATAAGACTCCAGTGAAGCCACTTACAAGCTGAAAGCTTCTGCATTATGAAGTGTTTCTGGAAATAGGTCTTGGAAATGGAAAGTTTCTTTAAAAAATAAAAACAAGTCATCGTATCTATTTTAAGAGGGGATTAATCCCCAAAGACTATATACAGATGACTAATTTTATTTAAAAAAATACCACCTGAGAAAACAAAATAACAGATCTAGAGAAACTACTTACTCAAATGCATACCATTCATTCTTTTGTTCATTCTTTCATTCAACGAGAATTTATTGAACTTTTAAGAGGTGCCTTACAGCATGCAAGAGATTGCGTGAGGTGCAGTAGGCTAAGCACAAATAATCAGACACAGTTCTGTGCCCGTGACCTGCGTGGGTATGCTGTGTGAACCTGACCAAGATCGGCGAGGAATGAGAAATAAGACACACACAGACATATATACATAAAACAGAAAAGCTGGGGATGGGAGGGCTGCACGTTCCTGATGAGAAACGTGAGCACCTACCTGAGCCAGAGTGTTTATTTTATAGGTCTGTACAAGGGAAAGACTCAGGTAAAAATCAAGCTTTAACAATTCTTGATACAAGGTGAAAGGACTGAGGTTTGGTGGGCTAATTTTCCTAAGGCTAATGAAGCTTAATTATAACACATCAGTTCTGGAACCATCAAGGCACTCAGGACACCTTATCTAAGGTATTGATTAACTTGGAATTAGGGAGTCCCTAAGAGTTCTGGTACTTTATCTAGTTTTGCATAAGGAGTCTGGTATGCAGACACAACAGGTTGTATTCTTCAAGGAGATGTGAGAACAAAGGTCAAGACACTAGGTACTGGGAAAATTATGGTAGAAGAGACTGTGCAAACTTCTACATGGAGAGGCTGTGCAAACTCCATTATATCCCAGTCCAGGGTTCATGCCTGGTCCCCAATAGTTCTGTTCTGCTGAAAGTGAGCAGTACTAAGAAAAATGAGTCAGAGGATGCAAGGAGTTACAAAACAGCAAATGTTCAGTGTTAAAATAAAAGGAACAGGAGAACAAAAGGTAGTTCAGGACAATGTCTTCCAAACTTGGCTGCTCATCAAGATTATATGAGGGCTTTTAAATATATATATATGTGTGTATATATATATACCTATATATATATACACACATATATATGGATGTATATAATTATCTTCTACTTCAGGATTGTGCAACAACTACATGTACTCCTCTTTACTACTTCCTGAGATTCCATTAAATTATAATGGACTAAAAAGGAAATATGTTTGTAATAGTAAAGTTGGAGGAATATCAGCAATTTCAACAGTCTCTGGAAGACAAAAAAAAGAAGAAAGTTTATGAAAGTTAATGAATGGATGCAGTACAATGGACAAAGCTATATCTTGGAATGAACCATGGAGGGGTTGCATGAAAGTGGAAGTTACTGTTATGAAGCATTTCACAAAAGTTCCTCATCCAGAGACCCAGAAGGAAAAGTAAAGCTGAAAACAGATGGATCTGTTGAGGATCTCTCTGTGAAGTAGTCACCTTTCCCAGCACTGACTTCCATCATCCTTGCCCAAGGAGTTTCATAGGGACAGAAATTTGGGCTAGGAAATAATAATACAGAATAAAAACTTCCAAAGATGAAAAGAATAAGAGTGTTCTCACTGTAAAGACCTAGTAGGTACTAAGTAGGTTAAGTAGTTTTCAAAATACAAAGTATCTTATTAAAGAGAAGCTTCTAAAAGCTTCAAGGGAGGAAAATGTTATCTATAAAGAAAAAAGAAAACAATTAGCACCAAATATAGGAGACAATGACATCTTTCAAGTTTTGAAGGAAAATAAATTTGAATCTATAATTGTGCTGTCAAACTATCTACTGCCTTCCAATATTGACTAATTTTAAAAATGAAAAAAATAAACAAAGCAAATCTAACATTCTCCTAGCAAAAACTATATTTTTAAAGTATTTTAAACATTCAAGACTCAAAAAGTGTTTACTAGCCAGCAAATACTTCTTGAGTAACTATATTGGTATTCTTTAAGGCAATAGTGTTAGAACAGTATGCATGGCAAAGGCCATGTTTCAAGAAACTTGGGGTTTTTTGTTTTGTTTTGTTTGGTCCAACTAGGCTCTGATCTTTTATAAAATCTTATTTTCAGAAAATGACTCAGTAACTTTCTCAGGTTGTCCTGGAGCTCTCAATCCTCCTACCTCTACCTCCAGAGTAGCAGAAATTATAGATGTGAGCCACCTTGCCCAGCTTAGAAGTTTATATTGTAATGAAGATTCATTTCATGTAGCCTTTTTGAGAAAGTTATTTGAAGGTGTATTCCAACAATACATTGATAAAAATAGGAAGAAAAATTATAAGAAATGGCAGAACTAAACTAAGCGGGCAATGGGAAGAATCTTGAATGAGTGGAAGGCTATAAACCCACAAAGCATTGATCCAAATAAGAACAAAAAGCGGTGTGCTTATAAAGAATCTCTTGCAGAAAAAAGAAATAAAAAAATAGGCTTCATATTATAGATAAAAGGAGAAAGCAGCTAAAAGATACAAGTGATGTGGTGTGGTAACGATTGTTAATATTCACAAGCATCCGCTTGGATCCTTTCTGAGTCCGCGTTTTGCGGATTCCCTATGTTACACTCTGGTGTGAATGTTGTGGGTGGGTGCAGAGTGTTCTTGCCTTCACAGGCCAGAGAACTGGGTTGTGAGGCAGCTGATTGACTCGTGAGATAAGGCTGGTCCACAAGGTATGGTTCATTAGAGAGAAAGGAAAGGCAACGGCTAGAGCAGTGCAGCGGAGCCCGGAAACCCGTGGCTCCTGCTCAGGTGAAGGCTGGGGCTTTTTATGGACGCTTTCACTCTGGGCTAGGGTAGGGGTTCAGTGGGCTTTGTTCCATTGGCAGTGGACTCCCGGGCGCAGGCTCTCTTCCATGAGCTGGTCTGTTTGCCCCTTATTGGATGGGGGAAACAACCTTGGAGCAGTTTGTTTACCAGCCCTGTCGCAAATTTATGAGACCCTGTATCTCCTCCTTAGGGTATAGCAATGCAGATTTGTAACTCCTTCTCAGGGTGCAGGGCTCATAGTGCTCTCAAAAGGAATGGGATACTGACTCACTCATCTTTCCTTTAGGTCCCCAGACCCCAACACCTACAGTGAGGTGGGACTGTACCATTGAGTTCAGGTCAACAGAATGTAAATTTCATTTTTAGCCTAAGGCCTTAAAAGAGTCTTCTCTACAATGTCTCTTTTCTTCTGATGGCTGCTGGATGGAGTGCATTCCCTGGAGAGCTTGGAAGATGTCAGAATTGTCAGAACCATAGTGCCTAGGGAAGTTTCTTCTGAGCAACATTGGATAAGTGATAAACATTCACAATGCTAAGTCACTTGCTTAGCTGAGATTTTAGGGCTTTATTTATTGCTTAATTTCTTAAACATTTCTTAAAATATGGTTTTAAAGAAAGGGTACAAAACAGATACAATCAGGAATCAACAAAATAAGAACAACAAAGACTTGATCCAATATAAAGTTAAATCTGTCCCCTGGTGTTGTAGAAGCTAGGTGCCAAGGAACACATAAATCTGCAAAGAACTGTAGAAGGAACTGGCAGGAACAAGAAGGAGAAAAGGGACAGCAGCCAGAGGAGAAGGCAAAGTTCAAGGAAGACTGTGGTTGGGCTGTTTATTCTTAAAACCCAGTGACTCTGTGCAAACTCCTGCCTTCATCTGTTGGTGTTGGCAGAGTTAACCAACTTTGCATCTGGAGATAAACTGTGTAATATATATAGAAGTTTGAAAATCAAAAGGCATCTGTCTATATAAGCAGAAGAGAGACAGAGACTGTGAAGGGCATTGGTGGGAGGAAGAGATGCTGATAACAAATGGAGCATGGCTAGGGAGGAAGACTAGCTTGGCTGGCCACATTGCATCTTCCCAAGTTCTGATAGTTTTTTACAAACCTGTATACAAGTTCTGAGCCTTTAAGGCATCCAAGTCATCTGCATTAGAAAACATGGAACAGCTGTATTTATTGAGCCAAGTTGAGCACGATGTAGGACAGGGAGTATTTGTTCCTGCCCTGAAGGAATTTACAGTCTCACTGGGCACACGCCCAAGCAAGAGCAATACAAACCAAAGGCACCACATAAGGAACACCAACTGATTGGCATAGAAAAGCAGGTGCCTTACAAGATTGAGAGAACAGGAAGACTCTGAGGGTTTGGAGAACTAGGGCCAGGAATTGACTTCAGCTGAATCTTGGGAGTTGGACAGAATTTAGGCAAGAAGAAAGGAGCAAGAGGAACTTCTAGATGGAGAAATGGTGTCAACAAAGGCAAGAAGACCAGAAAAAGGTGACCAATGTAGGAAAGAAGTCCTGATGTGAGATAACAAATTGAGATTGGGTCCAAATTACCAATATGTAAGGATTTGAGTTGTATTCTGTAGACTGGTAACATCAAAAAAATTAAGATAAAAGTGGTGGAGCCAAGTGAGTGGCACATGTACTCAGGAAGCTAAGATCACAAGTTTGAGGCCAGCCTGGGCTATAGCCCAATCTAGTCTGGATACTACATTGTAAGACTCTATCTCAAAAAAAAAAAAAAAAAAGAAGTGGTGGTACAAAACATTAGATATATTTCTTTTCTCTAGTATTGGTTTTCAAGCCTTTGGATATTTGGGAATACTACCCCAATTCAGTTTGGTTCTGGAGTAGCTGCAAGGGTCAGTAACGTTGGCTTACTGAGAGGAATAAAAAGTTCTGTTCCAGAAGACGGAGCACCTGTGGTTGCCAAGAGTATTCCTGCCTTGTTATTTAATGTTAAAGGAAGGAAACCTCTTAGGAGTTCTGAGAATTAATTAGTATCTCCCAAGAATTTTCTTACATCTGTTGTTATTTATGTAGCTTATTAGAGGCAAGAACTCTCTTGTAAACATTACCTTATTAATCTTTCTTGAGTCAGCCATGTATATACTCTGGAAAGATAGTTGGTGGTGGAGTAAGGGGAAGGCACACAAATACATCATGAAGGATGAATATAGATGTTAGAAAGAATTTGTGGCCTGCGAGGGCTCTGCAGACTTGTTACACTATGGAACAGCTTTCCTTTTCTGAAATAATAGAACAATCACATGGTTTTCTTCTAACATACTTTTCCCTGAAGGGAAAAACAAAAAGTATCATTTCTCTTTTGTCTTTAGCTATAGACACAGGCAAAAGTGGGACTGTTATAAAGTAATATGAATGGTGTGTTAGGTATTTGTTTGTCAAGGTGTGTCAGAGCATGCATTGATGACACATTTATTGACTGTCATGATACAGTGTTGCTTTTGTTCTCTTTTTTCCTTTTATTTTTCTTGGTAGTACTGGCAAAAAAAAGGAAAAGTAAAAGAAAATGGTAAAAAAGATTTGAATAGACATTTCTCCAGAGAAGGTATACAGATAACTAACAAACTCATGAAAAGATGTTCAACATCATGAATCATCCAGGAAATCAAAATCAAAATCACAATGAGATGCTGTTTCATTCCACTAGGATGACAGTTATCAAAAGGACAGGCAGTAACAAGCATTGGTGAAGATGTGGGAAATTAGAACCCTTGTACACTGCTGGTAGGAATGTAAAATAGTGGGCAGCCACCACGGAAAATAGTTTGGTGGTTTCTCAAAATTTAAACCATTTATCATATCACCCAGCAATTCTACTCCTAGGTATGTACTCAAAGGTATTGAAAACAGGTATTCAAATACTTGTACACAAGTATTTGAAGCAGCACTATTTACAATAGACAAAGGGTAGAAACCACCCAAATATTCATCAATAGAAGAATGACTAAACAAAATGGGGTATAAGCATACAATGGAATAGTAGCCATGAAAAGCCATTGTTTGAATCATTGTTTTCAATACTTTTAGTGTTAGTCACTTTGTATTACTGTGAAAAAATACCTTATTATAACAACTTAAAAGGAGGAAAGATTTACTTTGATTCATAGTTTCAGAGGCTTCAGTCCATGATTAGCTGGCTCCATTGCTTTTAGGTTATGGTGAGGCAGAAAATCATGGTGGGAGGACATGGCAGAGGAAATCTGTTCACCTCATGTTGGCCAGGAAGCAGAGAGCCAAGAGGATAAGCTATACCTTCCATCCCCAGTGACATATTTCTTCCAACTAAGCCCTGCTTTCTAGTTTCCACCACTTCTCAATAATACCATCAAATTCTGAATCCACCAAGGGGTTAATCCATTGGTTATGTCAGAGCCCTCATAGTACAATTACCACTTAATGTTTGAATCCACCAGCTGGGGAATCAACTCCTCAACATGTGGACCTTTTGGAGAGCACTTTCTATCCAAACCATAACAGGTACATAGCTAGGAGTAAAATTTCTCAGTGACATGGTAATTTTAATTTTTTGAGGAACTGCCAAACTATTTTCACAGTGACTGCACACCATTTTAAATTCTTACCAGCAGGGTACAAGGGTTCTGATTTTCCCACATCTTTCTGAACGCTTGTTACTGCCTGTCCTTTTGGTAGCTGTCATCTAGTGGCATGAAATTATATCTTGTTATGGTTTTGTTGTACTCATACTGAATGTCTCATGATGTTGAATGTCATTTCATATTATTTGAAACATTTTTGTATTCTGTGAGCTAGGTTTTCACTTTCTTTATGGTGTCATTTCCAGCACAAAAGTTTAAAAATTTTTTTGATTAACTCCAATTTATTTATTATTTTCTTTTGTTGCTATATCTTTGGTGTCATATATAAGATACCATTGCCTGACCCATGGTTGCAAAGGTATACTCATATGTTTTCCTCTATGACTTTTATATTGTTAGCTCTTGCACAGACCACTCTCTGTGCACTGACTTGGAGTATTTGTCTTTCCTTAGTCAAAGGAATCATGCTAAGCATAAAAGTGAGGTTGGTAAGGGGAGATAGCTAAGAAGGGGGTCTTCCAGTACCTTTCAATTATGCCTATGTGTAGATGAGACTCTACTTGACTCACTTGACAGTGAGGAGTGGAGTTGAGTGGTTAAAAGTAGAGATTTTGAAGTTACAATGGACCTAGGTTCAAATTCTTGCTTTGCCATTTATCATCTGGGTATCTTAACTCAAAGTTTCAATTAAATTGTACCTACTTCATAGGATTGTGAAGAGGATTAAATGAAATAATTCATTAAGATACTTAGCACAATGTTTTTTTTACCGATTGTAAACACTCAGTGAAAGTTGTCTGGTGTTATTATTGGCTGCCAAGTAATTGGATGATAGTGCTATATAAATATAGGGATGAGAAAACAACTGCATTTTTTTTTCATTTTTCTTTTATTATTCATATGTGCATACAAGGCTTGGTTCATTTCTCCCCCCTGCCCCCACCCCCTCCCTTACCACCCACTCCCCCCCCCACCTCAATACCCAGCAGAAACTATTTTGCCCTTATTTCTAATTTAAACAACTGCATTTGAAATCACGGTTCCACCATTGATGTTTTAGTACTGAATTCAAACAGTATTTAACCATGTTTTAAAGCACACAATTTGGGGGAAATGTCGATTCTTTTAAAAAGTCAATCTCTAGAGGGCCATAAAAGCTATTTTAATCACTACAACTAATTACAAGGAAGTATAAATCAATAAACTTTGCTAAACGGTCTAAAATATAATAAAGAAAACCATCATTAACAATCATCCAGGAAGCCACTGTCTTTAATAGCGAGATGATGTAAAAGTCGGATGAGAAGAATAGACTTTATTATTTGAAAACTCCAGACACTAGCTAATGCTTTCAGGGGTGTACTTGATTTAGCACAGATTCAAGGCTTTTCAGAATGATTATTTGCTTTAGGTAACTTGAATGCATTACTTCTAAACTATATGTGAATTCAGCCTGATATGGAAACATGACCATCTGCAGGAAGGTGTTTTCAGTTCTCAGAGTTACAACCAGCCCACTCCCAGTCTCATCCTCTTGTTAAAACTACAACTCTGTTTCAGAGCCCAAGTGAGCATTGGAGTTAAACTGCATACAAAAGCTTTATCTCCTTTCTCTCAGGCCTGTGTGACTGCTGGCTCAAATTTGGAAATCTCAGGGATTTTACCTGAGTTCCCAAGCTTACCTTGCTCCCTTTCTAACCAAAAACACCAGGATGCACATCGGTTCCTGAGCAAAGAACTATTTGCCTGTCATATCCCAGAGTCTTGAATTGGAATTGCTTGTTGTCATCCTGATTTTCTCATTGGTGTGCTTTCCTAAGCCTGGAACCTACCCATGAATACCATGAGAACAACAGGAACCTATTATGGTAGGCAATGATAATTGGTAACCTCTTGCTCTTGAACTTGCCGGTGCTGCTGAGCTCTAAGGAAATTTGGAAATGGAATTCCGAATTTGGAAACTACTATTGTAGTTGTTAGATAAGCCTCTATTATCTTTCTGTGTTTTACTTAGCATATAATTTCCATCTTCAAAATCACCTCACAACCCCAAATTGCTGTTAGGGCTCTATCCACATTACAGACATCAGGAAGGAGGGACAAGCCAGGGAATAAAGAGGCACTTAACTAAGTCAAGCACTTGTTATAGAGAACTTCCTGAAAGTTCCACATGTATTCCAGTGGCCGGAACATGGCCCAGGGAAGGTAGTCTTTTATTTAGATGTATTGTCACCTGAGAGTGGGTACAAGTGCATGGCAGCTATTATCTGCTACATATGATCATTTGGAACCAAAAAAAAATGTCACCAGTTTTTGAGGGAGTTCAAAGTGGCAACAGTGAACTGATCTGCCCTGGTGACTAGCTCAAATAAAATAAATGATTATCTACTTGCTCATTTAGCAAAAAAAAAAGAAAAAATTCTGTAGCTACTATATGGCAGGGACTGTGCTCAGCACTATCAAGTGCTGGTGAGCTGAAGTGTATATATCCCTGCCCTTATAAATCTTAGGGAGCACATTTTCCCCACGAAGAGGGTATAAAACAAGCACAGTTTGGGCTGTCTATGGAGAACATTGTAAGATGATCAGACCTTGTGCACTAAGTAGAGGAGGACAAAGGAGCCCTCTTCCTAGGGTCTACAGTCTGCTGGAGTACTCCATTAAATGACATGGTCACACATTCTTACTACACAAGAGGTCCTTTTCTCTGACCTTCCTCTCTGCTGACCAAGACTATCTTTAACTCTTAGTTTTAAGTGAAAGAGCTCCTCTCTGTTTGATCACATCCCTTGAAGCTTGGGGAAGAGTTTCCCTCTACTTTCCACAGAGCTGAGTCACACTCATAGCTCAATTGAAGGAAATTGGGATGTAATGTTCCACTGTCCTTGCCTGTGGCAAGCAGATGAGCAATTACTCAGGCATTCTGAGGATCAAAAGTATCAGTCTGAAATGTATGGTTTACCTCAATAGGAAATACTTTATTGGTTAGGCTGGAATTTTTGCTTTGATTTGCTATGGTCTTTCCTGATCTTATAATTTAATGTGGAGTTAAAATAGAGAATGTTATTTGCATTGCCTGTGTTCTTCATTAGATAGTATCTGAATTGACCTTGGAATTTTGACATGATAAAATAGTCAAAGAAAGGAGCACAACCTTTTTCTGCTGTCATTTTGGAGAGCCAATACTTTTTATTTGTCCTTCCAAAGAGTGGCTTTATTTTTAGCCCTATGCAGCACTGTAGATGGATGTCCTGTCTGTTTCCACAAGGCATCTCAGATAACCCATGCATATCCAGTTTTAGGGAGAAATTCTTTTTGTTTCAGCTGAAAAGCTTCAAAAATTATTAGGAGAAGAGGTGTTCTCTGCCCTTAATGAGAAAATACATGGGATAAATGACATCTTTATATCATCTATTGGATTTCCCTGACTCTTTCTCTAAAGTTTTTGGATTTTGGTGTGCTACTTTAAAGATGGAAAATTGCTAGCTTCCAGTGCTATAGGACATAGAGACTCAGTCCTATAAAATACTTTAAGAAATGAGGCTTTAAGGCCATGGGAATAAGTATATCAAAAGTCCCGAAGCACTCTTGGAGATGTGCTGGACTCCTTTGGAGTCCTGGAATTTAGGTGGAGAACTGGAAAGCACCAGTGCAGTTTTCCGTTCTCAGCAACACAGGTCAATAACCTTCTCTGCACTAAGCATGACTATTAACTCAATTTAGAGTGATGGCATGGTTAATATCTCCAGGATGCTGTAGACATACTTATCAAGTTATCTGATTCTCATGTCCCATTTGCTACAAAATCATTTGCTGGTATTTGTGCACTTGTAACTCTGAGACATTTAATGATACAACTGGAAATAAAAGAATTTTTCGGGCTGGTTTCAGAAATATGTGCCATCCCATGTTCATACTTGGACTCCTCCTAGAATAATGGCTCAAACTGAACATCCTTTGTTACAGCACCTTCATATTAGCTTTCTCTAGTGGTTGCTGGGAACCAGTCCTCAGATTCCAGGAATCTCAGTTTATATCCCTTTTTTGACTGGCTTCTCATCCTTCATAATCCAGGAAGAAAATCACAGATGAGTATCCTCCCTTTGATTTTTTAATATGTACTATAATTCAAATATTGAATGACCCCCAAAAGTCCATTGTTGAAAGCTTGCTCGGTAGCCTGTTGTGCTATTGGGAGGCAGTGGAACCTTTAGGAAGTGAGGCCTAGTGAGAGGAGGTTAAGTTGTTGGGGGTGTGCCTTGAAAGGGAAATTAAGACAATGACTCCTCCTCTTTCTCTCTTTTGGCTTCTTGGCTACTAGGAGGAGGGCAGCTCCCGTATCTACACATTCCTTCCATGATACACTGCCTTGCCACAAACTTGAAAGCAATAGAGCCAACTGACCATGGATTGAAATCTATGAAACCAGGAGCAAAAATAAAACTTTTCTCTTTATAAGTTGATTTATCTCAGGTATTTGCAACAGCAATGGAAAACTAACACAATGTGGCAGCCAACATAAGAACATTTATCTTTCTCAAGGGTAAATTGTGTAGTTTTTTGGATAGTGCTGGTGAGTGAGAAGTATTAAATATGCACATTTTAAATATCTTTTGAAATCTATCAAAGTATGCCAACTGCTAGATATACCTTCAGGTAAGATAATCATTGGCAACCTCAGGTTAGGAGAGTGTCTATGGTGGACTGTTTGCAATCCAGCATTACCTCAGAAATCATGGCAGAAAAGGGGTCATTATTTTGGCTCTTGTATCTGTCTCATCCAAAAGGCAGAATTTCTGGCATAAACTGATTGCATGAACTTGGATTTAACATTACAGTAAGGAAGGAAGAAGCCACAACATCAACTCTGTCACCAATACAGTTGGAAGACCTGGCAGGAATTTAGAACACTACTTTACTTACACAAAGATTCTAGTGTGATGGAAAGGTCTCTGGACAGTGACAAGGGCAAAAGGCTAGTCTAGCTTTTAATGATCATTTTTGAAGGAACTGTGTTTTCAAAAATAATTTATTCAAATAGTCACTTCCAAAATAATTCTAAAAAACATTGGTTTCTATGAGTTGCTTCCCAGAAAATGTGCATTTAAAAAAACATGAATGCAGATATTACTTCATAGTTTTTTTATTATAGATTTTTTATCCACATGAATGTTAAAGAAACTACAACGGAGTTAAATACCATTTTTGATAACATGATTATATTCTTAATTACACTCAATATTAAACTGTAAAATATTTCCAGAGGAATACAATCTTCATTCATACAGCAGGCAAAGTTACCAGAGAGGAAAGGGCCACGTGTGTCTGTCCAGTGTGGTATGAAAAGCAGGTTTGTACGGCTAATGTCTTCTTGTCTGTTTAAACACAATCCTCATTGCTGGGACAGGTCTTCTGTTTTCTTTTCACTACGAATCACTTTTTCAAAAGTAAAAGACGTTCTCTCCGTGTGGGCAAGGACTGAGACCACGTGGGACCATCCGTGGATCTCCCACCCAGTCTGTTTGCTAATATAATAGCACTTCCTACACTCTGGGTTCGGCTGTCCCTTAAAAACACAAATACTCAAACTTTGGTTCCACCAAAAGATGCGACAAGCATTGACTGCTCTGGTTGGCTCCCCCCTCCCCCCACTAATGAATGGCTGCTACAGTCTATTTTACATGGTTGTCCATGCTGCTTTGAGGTCACTTTGTCCTTGGGTTCTCCTGAACCTGATTTTGCTTTTGATTCCCAAGCCCTTTGAATTCTCAGTCTTTCTGTAGGCCCGAAGTGCTCAGTGGCAGGCTGTATCTTACAAGAGAATGAGAGTAAGTGGGTCTTTGCACCTGGGATAAGACAAAAGCACAGAATAACAACCTGAGCATAATACAACCAGACAGCTTTAAAAACACTTAAAGTAGTAGTTACTATACCTTCAAAAGAAAACATTTTAGTACAGTTTCAATACAATTTTTAAAAATGTAAATATGAAAATGTCTTCCTTATCTTAGCTTATGCATCTCTGAGGACACTGACCTAAACTGGAACTATTAAATCAGAGAGTGCTGGTCTCTATGCCTTCTTTACAACAAAGTTTTGGCTGATTCTAGAAGCTTCGCTTTGTTGTTGGGCAAACATTAAGACAGCCTGTGGTTCAAGGGCAAACAGAATTCCATGCTATGGGTGCCCAAGTTACATTTATTTATTGATGTATTTAGTCTTAGGGTATCAGGAAGACTGTAGAAATACAACTGGAGATTTTGTGATTCAATATCAATAAGAGTATTAGAATGGTAATTAATTGCATATTTGTAACTTGTAATAGAAGATGTGAATTAGGCTATGATTTCAGACTACAAATTAGAGGAGAGCAAATGAAATACAGGCTGTAGAGCCAGACAGCCTGGCCCAAATCCTGTCACTGCCTAACAGCGAGACTACAAGCAACTTGCTTATCTTTCTGCTCTTCAGCTTTCTCAGTTGTAGGATAGAGGAAGAAGTGGTACTTCACTCAATGAGTTTACTGAAGATAAAGTAAGACAACTGACCTAAGGTGCTTTTAACAATGGGGGCACTTTGCAATTCTCAATAGAGAGTTTTGGAAGAACCTTGTCCTCTTACATCTGACTAAAGATGAAAGAATACATACATCATCCCAACTCTTCATCTTTGATCATACAACAGGAAGACGGGGTGTTCAGCTGTAATTCCTCAACATCCTTTTAAGATATTTTTCTTTTTATCACTTTATAACAATTATTCCGGAAGTGAAGTAAACATAACAGGAATTTACCAAAATGGTACTGTTAACATGGTGGGGAAAACATACTTTCAAACTCTCCAGAAGGATGCAAAGTAGCAATTAGTGATGAAAAAATGCAGACATAAGGCAAAAGTAGGTGGGTCATCCCTTGGATGTTAAACATGACTTTGACATGCCTTTAATGAAAGCAGTCCCTCTGGGAGAAAGGAGAGAGAATGTGCAGAAGACTGGCACACAAGATGGCTAGGGAAATTGTAAAACTGGAAGAGACTTTGATCAAGTTCAGTCACCGATAATTTATAGATAAGAGTGAGATTCAAACAGATTAAATGATATTACTCAAAGTAACACAGGGAGTAGTGGCCTATGTAGAACCCAGACTTCTTCATCATCATTCCAAAGCTCCAAGGAAGGCAGGGAAATGGCTGTAGAGTCAAACAGATCAGGACTTAATCCTGACTCTGTCGTTTGCCAGCTATGTGACTTCCTTGAGCCTCGATGTTCTCATCTTTGAAATGGGAGATAATAATATGATCTATCTTACAAAGTTTTAAGATTTACCTTACAGAGCTGTAAATTACAAGGACAACAAAGCAAAGAATTTAGCCCAGGATCTGGCATAGTTGGTGCCCAAAAAGTGATAGGTATTATCATTTCCAACTTGGTCAACAAGAGTTGACTATAAATGATCTATTTCCTATGATTCCCATATAAAGTGATTTAATTCTTTTCTGTGAAAGACGTGGGTATTTCAACTAGTTACATGAATGATATTTGAAATTTTTTAAGGTACTTGAAAGAAAGTGAATGTAAAGTAGAAAGTGTTGACATCATGCCATTTTTATTTGGGGTGCAGATGGCACATAGATTACACTGGGGTGTCTTTGTAAGACTGGGTCACAGAAATAACTACAGGCAAGGAATCATTCTGGGGTTAAAAATGTATGGCTCAAATGGTAGAGTGCCTGCTTTGCAAGTGTGAAGCCCTGTGTTCAAACCCCAGTCCCACCAAAAAGAAGGGGGTGGGTGCTGGATCAATGGATGATGCTCAGGACATTATGAAATATTTTCAAATCCTTCTCATGTACTCATGAGCTCACAGTACAACAAATATGCAGAGAAGTACAATGTCTAATCTAACAGCCTTGTTTTAGAAAGTAGTTTGAAGATAAATAGAACAATCTACACTTTGTATAGCTAGTCATTAGTTGCTAAACAAATAGAATTCATTGCTCTATAGGGGTCTATGCCTAAGTTGAAGAAAGGCTGAAATAAATCCATGGATAATGAATATGTAAGGATTTATCAAGGACAAGTTAAGAGTATTCAGTGCATATACCTAAATTTTCAGATTGATATTCTTAAGAACAATAATTTAAAAAAAAGAACAATAATTTATTTTTCTGGTAGAATTATACAGTAAGTATCTTGGCCTGGGTGGACCTTTATTTTGACTCAACATAGAATTTCTTATGTGCTAATGTAGGGCAAAAAAGATTTGTGGAGCAGTGATATGTGGCAGTACTTGCTCTGCTTATTAAGTGGATTGCCTGTGGTTTTGAAAAGCTTCCTCCCCTTAATAGTCATATTGGAATCCACTGGGTGGCAAGAAGATAGCTTACTACCTTAAGGGTCACTCTTGCAGAAGACATTAATGCATCAGTCCCTAATTTGGAAACCGGTGGTCACTCAACAAGATAGAATTTGTTTCTCTCCCTTGGCGTAATGATTTTGTTTTGTAATCTCTCTTGGGGTAACTCCTTGCAGGCTTGGCATGTTGAGAATCAGAGACTGCCTCTAACAATACGGTCGTGATTCTCTGCTTGGCTGATTTAGCTAAGCATTTAAGTAACCACTAATCTTTTGAAAGCACCAGGGTCTACTTAGAGAAATCCCTGTTGTCTGCAAGGATGGAAACAAAATCAGCATGGAGGAAGCATTAGTTACTAAGCACAAATCAATCTCTTCTTTTCCACCTAGCCATATGCTATGTCACTATCAGAGGTGTGGTTTCAGGGCAGGGAGTCTTCATTTTGTAGATGCAAGATGGGCTCATGTGTGACAAGAAGAAAAGATGAGATGGGGAAGTGGAAGGAGTTAAAAGAGTTTATTGAAGTTCCTACATATTAATCAAACCATAGTCTAATGGATGAACCTCACAAATGCTGAGTAAAAGAAGCCAGATGCAAGAGACCATACTATACAATTTCCTTTACATGAAGTTCAAAAGCAGGCAAATTAACCTTTATTGGAGGTAGCGGGTATGAGAAACTGGGCAGGGAGCACAGGTTTGTTATTGATTGCCATTAACATAGGTGAGTTTATCTTGTGGAAATTCACCCCTTTCTATATACAGACTTCATAATGTGTATAACTTTATGATTTATAGACTTTGTTAAATGTGTGTTATACTTTAATAAAAAGGTTATTTTAAAACACATGTTAATATTTTTTCTTTGATTTGAAAGAAAATTCCTAGTTTGACATTTTCAAGTATTAAACATGTAGAATCAAACTTAATTTGAATCATTCTTGCCTTGATTACTTTGATATCCTTAGTTAGATTTACTGGAATCTGAATGTTTTTAAATTTTCATTTCACATGACTGGTGCCAGCCTGGTATGATATAATGTAAAAGAAATTGTCCAAATTCAGCTTTGGTAAAAAATATTTTAGTAAATAGAACAAAGCCAAACTCATGGGGATATTTATGTATAACTTCATGGAGATAGAAACAGAATAACGTACTCTCTGGACATCGCTGTTGCAGAAACCTGCTCAGTGAGAACAGGAAGTCCATGCCTTAGGAGTAGACAGGCACTGCATCTAAACCTGGGAGCCCTAGAATTGCTTCTTCTCTTTGCATCACAGACAAAATGTTACATCTCCTTTTTCTGTACCTCAAGTTCCCTAGGTGCAAAATTAAAGGAAAGCCTAGGAGTGGAAGACTGATTTGGAAAGTGCTTTGAGTGTCTGAGGAAATTTGCCATAATTATCATTGTTGAAGGCAAATACTAAAAAATGCCACTAATAATGTTGCAAGAAGAATTGTCACCTGCTCATGAGAGAGCAGATGTGATATACAGAAGACAGGCATGAAGGAAAGAAAAGGAACCATGAGCCTTCATTCTGAGGAAGGTTTTTTTTTTTTTTTGCCAATAACTTCTATTGAGTTGTAAATATTCTTCTATGGGCTTAGGGTGAGGCTCAAGTGGTAGAGTGATTGCCTAGCATGTGCAAGGACCAGACTTCAAACCCCAGTACTGCAAAAGAAAAGAAAGAGAAAGAAAGAAGGAAAATCTGTTCCAGAGGGAAAGAGTGGGAAGAATCATTTTGGGACTGTATCAAATTGATTAATGGCCACAATTCTACTTTGCCATGGGCAGTAACAAATTCTACCTCTCGAATCTTAATTTTTTTCCTGATTTAGCAATTCAAATTGTTAGATAATCCCAATATGTTGTTACAGAAACAACTACGTCCTAGTTTTTGCATTCCCACAATTCTAATAAATACATGTCTTCTTCCATAGAATCAAAAGGTGGCTTTGGAAATGCTTAGGCATGTTCTAAATAGAGGCATTAAATTTTCACTGTGCGCTTTTTCAGAAGTGCTCAGACTATCTATTTTTTAAATTGTTATCAAGGATGTGACCTTGAACCTGGATTCATATGAGAAACTCTTACTGGTTTAGAGAAAGAATGAATTGCTATTCTTGGAACAGAAGGGCTCCCCGGTCAGAATTGCCCCCAGTCGTTCATATCACCACTGGAGCAATTCACACACAGAAAGTCAGATTTGGGGAAGACTTTTTGGAACCAAAGGAGAGATGGAGAAGATGAAGCACCATCAGCCTTTCTGCTGACATTTCAGAAGGGAGTTACAGGGCATCAAGCAGAACCCTAAGGAGAAGAAAACCTCCAAGCAGAATGAATATCACTTCTGCAGAATCAATACAGAATTATCTCAGTTTTAGGAATTTGTCAAGAAGCAGTTAGCCATTCATTTAAGAAGTCCTATTTCCAGATATAACAGAGTTCACTGGTATATTGACTTAAACAGAGGATTCAGCTTTACCAATCCCTAGAGCTGTTCCAAATACATCAATAAAGAGTGCAGTCAGCAATAACAAGAATTGTTAAGAAAATCTCTCTCCTCTGGTGATCTTACCTTCTAGCTCTTGCTGAGATGAGCACCAAGCTTTTCTTTCCTAATCAAGCTTGCTGCATAGGGTATCTGTAAGACAAAAACAAGAAAAACTATTCAGGTAAGCTAAATTTGGAGACAGATGTATAATGGAGACCCTTCATCCTATTTAACAATGTGATATCAATGAATCTTCCTCTAGGAGAAGAGGTCTCCATCTGCTCAGGAGAATGGGGCTCTTTGAATATAGCATTGCTAAGGCCTGATAAAAAGTACATTGAGGACCGAGCAGGGGATCACACTGGCCATTGCTACAGCTTGTGCCTGGGGCTAGCCTGTGGTCTTTCAGTTTTGAGAAGTTAAAAAAAATTTCAAATTTAAAAGTATGGTATTACTTTTTATTTAGGTATGAAAACTGAATTACAGGGGGTTGGCACCAGTGGGGAGGAGTATAAGGAAAGGGTGTAGGAGGGTGAATATGTTGGAAATATTAGGTACTCATAGATGAAAATGGAAAAATGAGAGCTGTTGAAACTATTCCAGGAATGGAGGGGAGGAAGGTGGGAGGATAGGGGAGAATAATGGAGGGGGTGAACTCAACTATGATATATTGTAAGAACTTTGGTAAATGTCACAATGCACCCCCAGTACGATAATAATAAAAATAAAGTAAATAAAATAAAATTTTGTAAATCACAAAAAAAAGAAAATTGAATTACAATGTTACATGTCCAGAGTCACAAAACAAGAATGTGATTGCAAACTAGTAATTACTCAGCTTATTAGCGATTATGAAATATACTATCATTATAAATCACAAATAAGAGTAAACATAATCTATTACTTTAGATAAATTCCCAGAAACTGACAAGAAGCCTCAGAAACAGCAACATTGAGTGGAAAATATGACCTTTGAGAATTTACCTGGCTAAACTTGAAAAGTACTTTTGAATCTGGGGTTGTGAATGAAAGCCTATCACATTTGATATGCTACTTTTCATTAGAAAATTCAAATGGTTGAAATTGGACTACATGTATTATTTAGCTTTGCCTCTCCACTAACCTCAGTTAAGGTACTCTATCATTATGTTACCTATCTGCATCATTACAAAGCTAACCTCAGGATTCTAAAGATTTGAATCTATTTTACATTTAAAGAAATAAATACTCAGCCTTTTAGAATATAACATGAAGTGTGGCTGTTATAGAAGAATAGTGAGGGAAATAAAATTATTTTCATTCAATTGGGTAATATATTTAAGTGCTGTTGTATACATCTCTATACTCCCAGCATGTTTTGCTTTCTTGATCCACCAGCCCACACATATGAACCTTTATAAATAGGAAGGGGCTACAAATGTACAATTATGCTAGTGACCAAGATGAGCTAGACCACTGTGACAGACCATTGAAATCAAACATACTTTCTAATGGAAAAAGGAAAGATAAAAATAACCATCTCACTATTTTGATACACAATCACAAAGCATATCTGATAGGCACATATTTGATAGAGGGCATAGGTAGAGACACTGAAATTAATGATTCAAATAGAACATAAAAAGTTCAGTGCCCTAATCTCGTATTTTCAGACGTGGGCTGAGATCAGCTAGATAACTATGACAAGGACAGTGACACGGGGATCTACTCTAATTACCTCTTCTTTTCACTGTAGGTTATGCTACACCTGCTATTAACAGAGACACCCTTGAATCTTGGTTTTCCATGATGGTGGATGCTGCAATATGCCAAAGCACATGGGTCACTTCTCCTGTTAGATGCATAATATAACAGTCTTGAATGGAACTCTATTATTTAGGGTGATAAGAAACAATTGAAACTTTTGGGCATAGGGAGCTACCAGTAAAGATGTGTTTGTGCCACTTTCACATTTAGAGAGTCCTCAACATCAAGCTAAGATGCTGCAAGAATTAGTACTGTTCTCTGCCAGGTGCTAGGAGAGAGAAATTAATACCATCAAAACAAGTAAACTTAACATCCCAGCACAAGAAAAAATGCTAGCAGGACACTACTTTTAGATCAAAGTCAAGATGCCTCTTTTTTTCAGAAACATCAGCACAGCATTTCATTAAGGTTGGAAACTGAGAAGGAAAACAAACAAACAAACAAGGACATTTCCAAATAAGCACCTTTGAGTCCCAAAGCTCCAGACTAGAAATTAAGCTGCTATGAAGAATTATTCCCACAAAAACACTGATTCTTGTGCTTATTTCCTTAAAACAAAATGAAATAAAAGCCAAACAAGGACAAAAAAGCAAGAAGTCATGAGCAGAGCATTATGTATTTTAAACGTTAAGTTAGATCATGAATTTATGATAAAGACTATATTAGCTCATGACCGGCTGTTCATTAAAAACCATGCTATTTCACTGATTCCAAGACACACTTTGATTGCTGTGTGTCTTTTTCAAATTATTGGTCTAAGGCCTCTCAGGTTTTTGGAGGTACTGGGGCTTGAACTCAGGACCTCATGCTGGCTAGGCAGATGCTCTAGCCCTCTGAGTCATGATCCTAGCCCTTCCGTTCCCTCTCACATTTTAACATCTCCGAAATTGGATGCATTATACTTGATGGTATCTTAGAATTATAGTAATTGTAATGGTGCCTCTTAAAACTGATAGTGTTTCAGCTTCCAGAAAATACAATACTAGATTTATAGACTTGTCAGCAACCCACCCTGCCCTCCAACTCGGAAGCTCAGGATTCTAGAAGCTCCATTTAAGCTAACTATTCCATGGAAATCTCCTATAATAGGACTTACAAAACCTTTCTTTTCATTTTGACTAGTTTGGAAATCACTAAGAGTGCCATGGCAAAAAAAAAAAAGTGAAGTGTTATGTAATTTCTAAATTACCCAGTTGACTCTAGTAGATCAAAAGTATTGGGGTCTTGCCCAAAAAAAAAAGTTAACCTCCTAGTTTGTGCCAAGAAAGTGTTAGCCTGAGCTTAAGACACTCAGGTGAGTCAACATCTCAAAGTGAGAAGGCTATAGAACCTGAGTGCCCTGTCAAAAATGCAAGGCCTTAGACCAATAATTTGAAAAAGACACACAGTAATCAAAGTCTGTCTGCTGATAGAGAATCTTAAGGAAGCTTCTTTGGAACGTCAAGTCCTCTGACTTTCAGGGACCTCTTTTTGAAGCATGCTTAGTCACAAAAGCAAAATCTACTACTGGCCCAGGGATCTTTTTCTGAAAATGCAATGCAAAGCAGTAACAATTCTATCTACTTTTTTTTTAAGAGAGGCAAACCATATTTTAAAGAACTGTCTGGGTTGAGACCATAGAAATCTGGGCAAGTTCCCATCCTAACGAATGCTGGAGAACCTCCAAGAAAAGACAGTAGTACTAAGAGGAGCTGTGTCCTTGCCCACAAGCTATGCTCGCCAGCAAAGATAAAGACCCATTGCTCCTTTCCCTGCAATGAAGCGTTGTGCTCCCACCATCGGGAAGTGTTAAACTGCTTTTTTACAAGTCCACAGTGAACAAAACATTAGTACTAAATCTATTGATTGAACATTATTTTAATTGAGGCTTTTAATGAAGAACTTTGAGACCGGTTCCCCCAAAGCTACATGTGACTGCAGTATCCTGTAGAAACAGCAGAGGGCGCTTCAAGATTAGCACATTTACACCACCTACACACCTCATGATAGCTATCAGGCAAGTTCAAAGAAGGTGAGTCTGGGTCTAGCCCTTAATCGTGTGCTGTGCGTTGTAGCTTTACAAAGTCCTTTATGAACTCAAATTTAAAAAGAAGAAAAGGAAAAAGAAACAAGAAGTCATATATATTCAACAAATCTGTTATAGTTTATACACAGATGTACTTACTTTTAAAAAAATTACCAAATTAGCAATGAAAAAGAGACTATCAAGGCAGCTTAAGGATCTCAGCTCAAGTTGTAAATCATTATATTCTGGTTCAATCAAAAGGTTATTCACTAAGTAAAATGTCTTCAGCTTTTTTCTAATCCAAAGGGACCACGGATTTTGTTTTTCTTTTAAATTGAACACGGTCACAATTCATTTGTGAATGAGATGACCTTGACCTTTTATTATGCTAAATATTTACATCTTCCCGAACTTGCTACATTTTAAAATTGATTGGTTCATAGAGTAATATATTTCTTTGCTTTGCATAAATAAACAGGGTTTAATAAAGAAACTGCTTTAAGCATTTGAGAACCCAGAGCAGGGATGGGGAATTTTAAAGGACTGTGTCAAGTACTGCAAAACTCAAATTTTAAGGCTTTTTTAAAGAGTCAGCTTGGGGCCATGCACAAACGTTAAGTAACCTAATTGTGCATATGTTTTGAATCTCACAACACTGTTCATGAGCATTCATTTACAAAAGCCCAAGGACCGTCCATCATCTGATTCTATAGTCGTCACGGCTTTGCATTTCACAAACTGAGAAAAGGAGCCCTGGCACAGAAATGATAATCAAGAAAGAATCTAAACATGTTGGATCCAGAGAAATTCATAAGTTTTCTTTTTACGGCAATGAGACCCAAGATGCTTTTGATATAAGTCTTTTGAATAGGAACACTGTGTAACAATATAGGATAAATGTCTGTGGATCTATGGGAATCATTAAAAAATATGATGGTTTTAATATATTTGAATTCTCCATGATTGCAAGATAAGCTAGGTTTTTATTTCATCTAAAGAAAAAGTGTCTAATTTGTAATATATGCTCTGTAAATTTTAAATATAAAATAATGTTGAGTGGATTGATCTGTTCTTGGGAAGCAAAGAATGCAACCATTTTTACTGGTACATGAGAACAGTCAACTAAAACATTCAAAAAGCCAATAACTGAGACTTTGCAATTCCTTGATAATCTCTGGACAGAATTTTCTAGACATTTCCCTCCAGGTACTCTCAAATACATAAAGCTGGATAAAGAACCAGATAAAAGATAAAAGAAAAAAAAGAACCAAATAAATTACTGTTCAAGTTACACTGAGTCTGTTGTCTCAATTCTAAAACAGATAGTGTAACGCAATCACAGCTCTTTCCTGCACAAACACAACGGTAGCCACTAGGGCTTAACTAGTTCACTATTAGAGGCATATATTGAAGAGGACCACACAGTTAATTGATCATAATATTGACAGCACAGTATGGCTGGTAAGCACATTTCGTGACTTCATGTTTGCTTCTCATTTGTACCTTATAATAGTCCTGTGAGTGTAAGCTTTATAACAATTCTTTTTTGAGGGAAGAACTGGTATTTAATGAACAGTGTGGGATGGGTGAAGGCCAAGTTTGCAGACCTTGAAGCTCTTCATAGTTTATTTACTAGCATGCCATCCTTTATGAATTGCTTAGTGCATAAAAGGGCATTTGAAAGCATCAGGACCAAACCATGGAAATTTGGAAAGAAATTACAAGAATTGCTACTCAGAGTTGAGTCAAGGGGATTAATGGGTGATGATTCATTCAACAAATATCTCCTGCTAACTAGTCAATCCCGGGCACTGTCCTAGGGGGCAACTTGGTGTCCCAGAGCCTCCTGTGGTAGGGACCTCAAGAGAGGGGAAAGAAGCAGAGTGACAAATCATGTCTTGGTACCAATTTTTATGTTATTAGATTGGATGTATTTTCTTTTAATTTCAGGAATTATATCATATCTACAAGGCTACGGGAAAAATTCTACCTTCTCTCAAACTGTTTAACTTGCTACCAGGAATACTTTACTATCTAGAGGAATATGGATGAATAACACTTGTCTAAATGGATGAATGCATGATGATAGAATATTTTGTAACACAGTGTAATAAGACCATTTAGTAATATCACTTTGTGTCTTCCAGGGACCAAATAGCTCAAAAGACATGAGACAGTTTTCTTCTTCTATTAATAGTACTTGCTTATTACAGGGATTCAATATCATTTCCTCTTTTACTAAAGAAACCAAATGTCAAAGAAAATTAAGACATTAAAATTACATAACTGGCCTTAAAAATGGACTTAGAAACAAGTTTTCAGTCTCCTTTCCTAACATCTGTTCTGCTGTATTCACCACTTACCTGAGATGCCAAAAAATTTTTGTTTCATGTATGACAATTTTTGTTTAAAAAATATTAAGTCGATGCCCCTTGCAAAATAAGTAAGGTCTTAAAATTTTATTCCCTCTACCTCCAACCCTATATTTAAATTCTTCCTTTGGAGGATGAAAACAGTTAAGTGTATTCACAGCAAGTAATTATAGCTCTTATTATCTAGAAATCAAAAGCTGCGAATAGTAGATAGGCTTTTTTTTTTTACCCTCTGTGGGGGATTTGTTATCAATCTATTAAGAAAATACTCTGTTCCCCAAGTGAATTTAGGTGCAAGCAAAATTAATACACACACAAAAACAACACAAGAAGAAAGCCCCTGTCAAGCATAGGGGTTTTCAGAGCTGAGGGTTGTTAGTGAGTGAGTGAGTGCTTGGGCCCCAGCATGTGTGGGAGCTCTTTTAACTGAGCCCCCAGCTTATGGAAAAATACAATGAAACTCAATATTGCTTTAAAAATGATTCTCAGGAATCTCTGTGAACACAGGCATGATTCCTCCACGGCAGAAAAGAAACATTAACAACTGTCTTTCTTAAATAATTCTGACAGAGAATTAGATACCTGGCTCTCAGAGACACATGCCTAATGGTCTAAGAGTAACACAAATCAGCTCAAAGATGTCAGTCAACCCAAACTACAATAACCATGCTGGCAACACCACTAAGGAGCAGCATATGCCTTTATCCCAGTGATTAAAAATATCTCGAAAATATTGGGCAGAAATCATTCTCTCCAATGTATTTACAAAAATGAGGATGCACAGGAGATTTATTTAAAAGCACTAATGCATAGTACCAGATGTGTTAGCATGGGGACAAAGGGTGAGGAATTCAGAAAGCAAACAAAACCTCCAAACAAAGCTACTACATTTACAAGACATCTTTCTGGTGTTTTCCCTATAAAACAGATCACTTGCAGGAATGATTAGCATAGAGTGAGTGACACACTTCATTTGGAAATAATTTGTTTCTTTTCATCATCCTTTAAGTATATATAATTGGTTAATTGTGTTGATACTAACTTCTTTTGACCGTTTTGAGCCTGGCTGGTTAAAGGAGAGGAGGGTGAAAGACAGTGGCTCTCCTCTGAGCCCCCGCTGTATTCCAGCACTATGTTCTGAAGTTTGCACTGTGGAAGAAAATGCAGGTACCTCTAGTTCGCCCACAGAGACAATTCACACATCTGTCTATTAACACATGGGAGGTAGTTACATTTAGAGGAAATATACTGCCGCATCTGTTTACCCTGTGCCTAAGTAAATCTCTTGGTAATTAGCATCTCAACCAGCTGAGAGGTAAGTGGACCAAAGGATTTCCTGGCAAAATTAGGAACATCTCATACAGATTGGGAGGGAGTTTATTTTTAAGTAGAAATGCATCTTACAATTTGTAACTGTTGCACCATTTCTTCTCGATAGGCGAGTTCCCTTTTCATCTGATCCTGAAAGTTATCTGGGGGGGAGAAAGAAATAGAGAAAGCATTTCATGAAAGTACAAAACCGACTTTTAGTGCACACATTCAAGGGTCCTGTATTCATCCATTCAGTCAATCTAAGATCAAGCATACTTTTAAAAATTGCATCTGTTCTGAACATGTATAGTTTTTGTTATTATTACCCAAACAATATGATGTAAGAACTATTTACATAGCATTTGCATTGTATTAGGTATTCTGAGTATTCCAGAGATGATTTAAGATTATGTATATGGAAGGCTTATAGAGGTAATATACAAATACTACACCACTTTATACAAGGAACATGAATATCCACAGATTTTGGTATCTGCAGGGAGTCCGAGAGCCCACCTGTTATGGATACTGAGAGACAATTGTATCTAGCAAAAATATCATTGACAATTCCACAGAGAGTCCCCCCACCCCGTCCATTCCCTTTAGGTCTTCTTTCTTTTTTTAAAGTTAGCACTGTGGTTATTTGAAAGAATGTTTTCAATACTCTGTAATTTAGTTAAAATGGACAGGAAATTCTGAGAGGATAAGAGCTACGCCTTGTTTTTCGCAGTATCTCATACCCCATTCAGTCTGATCCCTTGCACAGAGAGTGATCCACAAATGTCCAGTGCCATCGTGCTCTCTACCCTGTGCACACTTGTGCAGTCCCAGCACTGAAACTGGACTGTCTTCAGATGTCCAAAGCCAATGAGGAAGTGGACCTCACATAGCTGGCCATAGGAAGTGCTGAGTGCCATGACTGTAATGCCTGCTGGGTGAACAGGACATGAGTGTGGGTTCCCTGCAGCTCATCTCTCTGGCACTCTAGCCTGACTCTCCCAACCAGCAAGCCTTCACCCCTGTGTCTGTTATCACTCCTCTTTGGCCTGGTGCTGTGCTACAGACTTGGCCTTGATCTGAGAAGAGAAAGCTTCAAGGTGTATTGATATACAAAATCATTTTGCTATCCTATGTATTGGTTATTTTTATTTCATTTAAGGAAAGAAATGACTTCCAAGTGTATAGCATGGCATTGTATCTTCTAAAGTGTACACCTGGCTGACTTTTAGTTCTTTCTGTTTTAAAGGAGAAATGAACAGGATTCCATACTGTGTTTCTGGTTGAAATTTCTAGTTTTTCCAAACTGCAGGGTTGCAGCTAGAACTAGAAATTCCACCTTCACCTTTTCCTTTCTCTTCTGTTTCACATCTACAGCTAACAAGCTGGTGTGGGGATACTCTGAGCGCTCCCTCCATCCTTCCCTTATTCTGTTACTTCTCACCAGCAGGCACCTCTTCCTGAACAGGTTTCTGACTGATGTCCTCCTCCAAATCCCTTTCATTCTGCCCATCAGTCTCCATAGCTTTCTATCACTTTCAAGGTAACGAATGCTTTACCACTCATGAGCTCAGGGCACTTAGAGACGAAAAGACTTTGTTTTTTTAACTTGTCTAACTTCTACCTTTCTATACTATGAATTCTATCTCCAACCCCAACCATGTGTTGTAATTTATATATTTTTTAAATGTGATGTGACAGATACTAAAGTAGAGGGAAATATGTGAGGCAGGGCAAGGATGGGATGGAGGGAAGAGCTCTCATTCCTTTGTGTCATCCTGCAGAGATGTGGAAGGAAGAAAGCCACTGCAAATGGCTCAGTTGGCTGCAGTGAAAGGCATGGAGGAAACCCCTACACTCTACCACCCATCAAAGCCTTCTCCAGTACTCAAACAAGTATCATACTTCCACTATTTTTGCCTTTGCTTCTGTGGTAGTCAATCTTTATATTAAGTACCTTTCTTTTCTTTAAAACCTAGTTCAAATGTTACCTCCTCCAGAAAGTCCCTCAGTTCTCTTGTCCGTCCTGCCAGAACTAGTCACCTTTCTTTTGTACTCTTCTAGCACCCATCCATACCTCTGTTAATGCATCCATAATACATATTATCAGTTATTATACATCTGCCTCCCAGCTACACAGAGAGTTTGTAGAGGGCAGGAAGGTTAAGTTTTAGACACTTTAAAATTTTTCCAGGCCCACCTTCGCATATAGCAGGGGTGAATGAATGTGTGGGGAGTGAAAAGAGCATAGTAGTCTGGATTCTGTCATTGACAGGGACTGGCCCACTCTGGGGTTCAGACTTTTATCTGAAGAATCAAGGGTGGCAAATGATGCTCTAAAGTCCTTTCTTGCTCTAACATTAAGATTTGGTGACAAAGTAAACCAATTTATTTGGGCTCTAAGCACCTTTCCTATCTCTCCTGTGCTGGTGGTGGGGGAGAGTGGGGATGGTAATTTGATTTACATTTGTGACAATTAGGGGTGGACAAACTCTCATGTCTAACATAAGAGGACATAACTCTGATGTCTAACATCAGAGACTGTTGTATAGTTAAAAAAAGAGGCTTTTTTTTTTCAGAACTAGGAATTGAACAAAGAGTCACATTTTAAGTAGAAAAAAGAGTAAAAAATGATGTGTATATTTTACTTTCTTTAAAAAAAGGATATACTACAGATTAAAAAGACCGAAACTCCAAAATGTTAACACTGGTTATTGCTAGGTAGTAAGATTATGGGTGATGTTTTTCTTTTCTTCCCTTTGTGCTTCTGTAGATTTAAAATTTTCTATGACAACCACGTGTATAATTTTTGAGATACAAAGATTGGCCATTCAGCAAATGAACAAAAATATTAAAAGGTATTGCCATTTCTACAGGTTGTTGAAGATATAATTGGATCTGAAAAATCATTAAGCTTGTTTCTGTAATGAGAATCATTAAAACACAACTATTTTGGGAAAACTGTAGTATAAAGGTAGCAGAGAAAAACACTGCTGTGCAACATGCATGAAGGCACAGTGGCAAAGATCTTTACTGCAAATGAGGACTGTCTAAAAAACATGCTTGCCAAACGGCAGCGCAAAGTCTGCAGCCTTCGCCTGGGCAACCCTACTTGCCCAGCAATAGGCCTTGGGGATCGTTTTGTCTCCATCATCTTCATTTTTTTAATTACTGTTTTCAAACAGCTCTGGAGACATTTCTTAGGAGGGGCTCACACTTGCTAGGTTAAGTGCTCTCTACCACTTGAACCAACTCCCCAGCCCCAGTCCTTTTTGGTTTTTTTTTCTGGTAGGGGCCTACACTGTGAATCACTCTACTAGCTCTTTTTTGTGATGGGTTTTTTCGGGATAGGATCTTGTAAACTATTTTGCCCTGACTGGCTTAAATGGACTGTGAGCCTTCTCACAGTTGGGCAAGCTGATTGGTTGAATTAGCTCTCAGTAACTTTTTGCCCAGACTTACTTCAAACTGCAAGCCTTCTGATCTCTGCCTCCCAAGTAGCTGGGAGTGAGCCACTGTGCCTGGCTTGGAAACTTTTGATCTATACAGTATTTTCACATTCCCTCTCCCCCCTCCAGATGAGGCTACAAAAAAGAGAAAGGAAGAAAGGAAGGGAACCACTGAACAGAAAATGAATCCACAGTAACAGCCACAGATAAAAGATGCAGACAGCCAGATTCAGGTAGGTGAGATGGAGTTTGTTTCTAATAAGAGCTAATTGGGGCTGGTGGAGCAGCTCACATAGTAGGCCCATCTGCCTAGCAAGCACAAGCCCCGAATTCAAACTCCAGTACTACCAAAAAAATTAAAAACAATTGTAATAATTTGGAAGAATAATTCTGTTTGAGAATCTAAAAGATGCCATTTTAAATGAAATCTTCTAATGTGATCACCAAGCTCCTTTCATTAGTCCTTCCCATAAAACTACTGACCATTCAGTCTCAAGGGTCATGAATTTGTCTTGAGACCTGCAGAACCAAGGACTAAGAACCAAGGATCCCTGGCTAAGCTCCTTTGCATAACAGTTTTGGCTGACCCAGTGTTATCCTTTATGGTCAGTTTTAATCTCTTTGAACATGACACTAACATCTGTATCAACCACTTTCTCAGAGCATCTTCCATACCCAGAATACTCCAGGTGCTGGAAGTGGCAACAGAGAGGCATTCTGAGTAGCACTTTCCTGAGTCTATTGACAGTACAGTGGGGTAGAGGAGAGTAACCCAAGACAAACAGCACACAACACCAAGGAACCTGAGATAAGCATGAGCAGTGCTTAAAAAAAGGATGCCGGCTGCAAGGGTGAGAAGGCTTCCTAGAGGTGGGCAAATGTGTGCTGTGTCCTGGATGAGGAGAAGAACCTGATGGGAGGCATCTCAAAGTGAGGACAAAGATCACCTATTTACAGTCCACATCCCTTGCCATGGTTAGTAGATCCCAGGTGTGGGGACAGGCTCTGAGACCATATAGATGGCTAGTGGGAAGAAAGTAAAATAAATAAATATAAATAAATAAATAGCAGCCATGTGATGAATGTTGAATAAAGGAAGGAAGAGAGTGCTGAAGGGGAAGAGAGGAAACAGGAGACAGATTACCTAGGGAAGGTGGACAGGACGTGGTGGCAACAATGACTTCTGGATGTAGAGTCACAAAAACAATCAGACCAGTCATTTTGGGGGATTTCAGAATGGCAGCATTTGAGGTCACTTTAATTTTCTGCTCCTTTCCAGTTCAACATTTGCAGAACATGTTTGCTTGCTTTTGTCACCTCCATCTTGATAATGGGAGCTCCTCTTCATTCATGCCCCCAAACACTTACTTACCTCCAATCCCAGAGTTCCTTTCTCTCACCTTTCCTTTTGATGCCCTCCCAACACCTCTTCTCATGTCCCACCCAATTTATCAATGACACTTAATTGTCTGGTATCAAAACAAGCTTTGTTGCCTGTTCTACCTTCTATAAGTACAATCCGAGAAATCTGTAGAAGGTCTGCCTCTAATCCTAGCTGGTTTACAATACACAGTCCTTCAGGAATGTAAGCATCAAATGTTGAAACAGCCTATAGTAGCAACAAGTTGCAACACATCCACATTTCACTCATTTAATCCTTTCAGTAACCCCAGGATGCAGGTAGCAGTGTTGCTGCACTGTTGGGAAAAACGCTCGCTAGGGAATCTGCCCAGGTCACCCAGCAAAGGGGGTTGGGGCAGTGGCAGTCAAACCTGGAACTCTCGCTATGAACCATGTGCCTCTGTCTCATTCTAGCAACTGCCTGCCTTCCCTGCAGTTAGGCTCCTCTCCTCATTCCATATGCATTTCCATATTAGGGCCAAGTAGAAGTGTTCACGGAGAACAGATCGGGAAACTCAGGCAGATATTGATTTGTTCATCCTCCTCCTCCCAACCTCTGCCTCCCACCAAGGATGCAGGCTGGTTTCCCTCTTCTCCTCCTCTTCTTCCACTTCTCCTTCCTCTTTTCTTCCTACTCCTCCTTTTCCTTCTTCCTCCATCCCTTCCTCCGTCTTCCTTCTTTCTTCGTCTCTTTTTCATTCTTTTCCTTTTTCTTCCCTTTCCTTCTTCTCCTTTCTCTTCCTCCTCCAGTTTATTCTCCTTTTCCTCCTCTCTATAATTTTCACCTGTTCCCTCGCTGTGCCTGGGATTCATTGCTGTGGATCTCATTAACCCTCAGAACCATAGGAAGCTTCCAAAACCCAATACTTGGCTCCAACTTTAGAAAAGCTTTTCTAGTGCCCAATGCTTATGCTTGCCTCTTTGTCTTCCTGCCTCATAATGTCATCAGGACTGCAGTTGACATTTGCTGAGCACTTATTTTGTGCCCATTTAGTCCTTTATTTATTATTTAGTTATTTATTATTATTATTAGTCATTTATTTTTGTCTCATTTAGTCCTCTCTTCTTATGGGTCAGGCAACCTGCAAGGAGCATGGAACTCCTGTCTAGCAGGTTTTTCAGGCTGGTTTCCTAATCATCACAACCTTCAGCTCCTAGCCTAGCCCTCCAGTGCTCTGGATTGTGAGTGTGAATGCACTCCACCTCCTGACAAAAAGCTTCACAGGACTCATGCTGGGATTCCTCTATGCTTCCTTCCATTGTGGCTTTATAGAGTTCAGTTTCCTTTTTTCATCTGAGCGAATCTATGTCTGTTGCTAGCCCTCCTCGCCCTTCACATGTAGTTAACAAGCACATGACAGTGCATGTGCTATTTTTATCCCTGTGAAATTGACTGCCTCTTTGTGGTGTGTGGAAACCACCCATTAGTCAAAGTTGGGCGCACACATGCCACTTCTTTGGAAATGCAGCATATTGCAGATAAAAAAGTTGAAAATTTTGTTGTTGTTTAAATTGTGTCTCATTTCATTAAATTGTATGTGGAGATCACAGAGGATTCTTATTAATTCAGATCAAAATGATGAATGCCAGGTCTGAATTGTGAGTGGTCAATTGTGACACTAACATTTTTTTTAAAAAAAACAGAAACCTGTTGTACATGGTGTATAATGGAGCAGTTACTAAGGAAAATATATAAATTATTGTGAATTACTTGATTCTTTAATTAGCTCTTATTAATATAATAAGTTATGACTACACTGGCTTCCTGGGGATTCAATAGGACCTGGACCCATTCTGCTGGATCTAAAAGCAGGGACTTGCAAACTCAATAATTAGGTAAATCCCAGCTATGGGGACACAAGTAATTCACTGCTCATTGCTGCAAGGAACTATAAGATATAGTCTTAAAGTGTGGTTTTAGAAGTTACAGAATCCTGGATCTTATCAAAACACCAGTTTCTTAAGGCATTAAAGGTGTTTTCAATATGCTTTTCTTTTCTCAAACTTACAAATGTCATGATGTTCCTAAATTGACTATCAAAAGCTATTGGCTATTCTTCTACTTTCGATCTTATTCTAGGCTCAGAGACATTCTCTGGATTCAAAATACTGAGGCCCCCAGGGGCCCCAAACCTTTCTTGTTGTTCCAGTGAGATCATAAACTTGGCAGACCCTGCTGCTCCCGTGGTCAGCGTTCCCTTCCATCACACAGTTACCTCTTTGTGTTGAGCTCCCCACTCAGTCTGACAGGTGGCCAGAAACCTGGTACTATTCACAAATGGTCCTCGAGTCCGAATTTCAGTTGTGTTGACCATTGCATCCGGGAAGCGTTGGTGCATGCAGCATGCAGACCTTTAGGCTCATAGGATTGAAGTGTTCAGAGTTACTGGAAATTCTTCCAGATGCTGATCTGTGGCTCTGGCACAAGAATTGCCAACTCAACTCTTGAGATGCCCTGATTAATAATAGGGGACATGCTGACATTCTAAAGAAGCATCTCAGAAAGATTCATTTTAAATTTAGATAGTTTGGGAGGAGGTGGGGAAAGGGTGTGGGAGGGTGAATATAGTGCAAATACTGTGTAGACATGTATGTAAGTTTAAAATAATATCTGTTCCAGGTATGGGGAGAGGGGAGGATAAAGGAGAATAGTGGAGGAGGTGAATTCAGGTAAGATATATTTGACATATTGTAAGAACTTTTGTAAATGCCACAATGTATCCCCACCTAACACAACAGTTAAAAAAAAAAAGAAAATTTAGATAATTTGAAAAGTTGACCTTTTATTGGTGGTGGTGGTACTGTGGGATGGGGTTTGATTCTGGGCTTCATGCTTGCTAGGCAGGAGCTCTACCACTTGAGTCACTCCTCCAGCCCTAAGGCATACTATTTTCTCTCTCACTTTTCTTTCTCCAAAGAGGGAGCTATGACTCCAAAAAGCTTAAAAAACACTCCTAAGATGTATTTGTCCAAATGTAACCCAGACCATAGCAGGTGAATTTTAGAAACCTGGACATCTCCCACAAAGTTTCTAAAATTCTAAGATGTTGGGAGCAGAACAATAGCTATCAGGCTACAGCATTTCCTGCTCTCACATTTGGAATCTAATTTTAACATTAAATATAGGTTGAGACTGCAAAACAATTAAAATTATGCCAGTTTTAAAGTCTCCTTCCCCACAACTCTGGTTTCACTTTCCTCAGTTTCATTTACCCAAGGTCAACCACAGTCCCAAAATATTAAATAGAAAATTCCACAAATCTATAATCCATAAATTTTAATTATCTTTTATTGTAGTATGTTATTATAATTCTGTTTTGTTTTTTTTCTTTTGGTGGGACTGGGGTTTGAATTCAGGGCTTACATACTTGCAAAGCAGGTGCCCTACAGCCTGAGCCATACCTCCAGTCCATTTTGCTGTTTTGCTTTGTTTTTTTTTGAGTTGAGGGTCTTGCAAACTATTTGCCAGAGCTGGCCTCAGGCTGCAATCCTTCTGACCTCAGCCTTCCAAGTAGCTGGAATTACAGGCATGAGTCACTAGCGTCAGGCTAATTTTATTTTTCTTATTAATCATTGTTGTTAATCTCTTACTGTGCCTACTTTGTAAAATTAAACTTTATCATAGATATGGATATGCAGGAAAAATCATAGTATATATATGTTCATGCATCCTCCAAGAACATATTCCCCCAAAATGAGGAGGGACTACTGCAATAAAGTAGCTTTGTGTACATTGAGTTGTTAAAGTTTAATTCTTCATGTTTATATGTGTCTTAGCACTAGGCAGTGATTCAGAGATATCTGAGAATAAAAAAGTTAATGATCTTTTGCTTTTCCTACCTTAGAGAATGATAAATACCTCACTAGTTGTTTTGTTTTAAAATATAAAATCTAAGTATATCAGACTATCAGAATATAATTATGTTTATATACATATTTTTAATATATACAATATACACGCAGATGCACATATATCAATGCATAAATGGCAAAAGATTCTTATAAGAAATTTCATCTGTGAGCTAATTCAAAGCATAAATAAGAGATAAAAATTTATGAAACTGAGAAGACTGTGAGGTTTGTACTTAATCACTTAATACTGAGAATCACATTCTTAAGCCTAATAATAGAAATGTCATCAACTATCATAAATGAAATGAAATGAAAATGATTTCTTACTGAATACTGGGAAAGATGTGTTTCCTTTTAACACTTGGAATTCTTGCTCTAGTCGTCTCCGTAAATCTATTTGCTCAAATAAAACCTTCTGAAGTTCTTCTAATAGAGAAAAAGAGAAGAGTCATTTTACTAATCTTTATAAATAACTCTCCAGAGGACTATTATATATGGCAATTTATTATTATAAGACAAAATATTTTACCAGTTTTAAAAGTATTGCACAGACATAGGGTAGATTTGTGCAGAAATCCATGCATATAAATCAATGTAATATATTATTTTAAAGTATTGTATTACAGTGTCGTGTGTTGATTGATATGTATGCATTAATCTCAATTATATCCATCCAACAGTCCATATATTATTCATATGTTGCTTGTCAAGCTTAAAATATGGCATAGAGCAAAAATATCCTCTTATTATCTCCAGGGTCTTGAAAAGCCTAAGAGAAGTCCTAGAGAATTAAAACTTTTCTTTACCTTTTCCCATATTTTCTACATCCTTTTTGAGTGAATGAGGTGAATTAGTTTCTTGTGTGTGTTCACCTTTAAAAGAAAAAGAGAGAGAAAATATTATTAGTTTTGTATAGGGTATTTTTCTGAAAGTTTTTCTTTTTATTTTCTTTTAATATCTCAAAGAGTTTATTTGCTATAACATGAAATTAGAAGTCTTCAGAACCAAACGTTGTTCACATTTGTACAATTCCCCTGAACTGTGGAGAAGACTACAGAAAGTGGGGACAGAGCCTGCCTGGCCTTTGGATGACAGCTTTATGAAAGCACAATCCTGAAGCTAGCCTGCCTCCTTGCTTCCCACCACTAACCATCCTTTACAACAAAGGTAGTTACTGGAATGGGCAAAAAAAGGATGCTGGACCAGTCAAGATTTCTGGTAGAAATGTGACCAGAGTCCCTTACCTTCTTGAAGTGAGGAAACCTGGTTTTAATAGGAAGGCCCTTAACATCGCAGAGGCAGAACCCTCCAAAACTTTTTGGGCCTTAAAAATTTGGGGGAGTAAAAAAGAAGTATGAGGAGGTCATCAATTATCCTTTGGAGCATTGATGAGACTGGAGAGTTTCCTAGTAATTGATGGCTAGATCTTCTTGTAGTGGTGTTGTTTTAATTAATTTAAAACAGATGTGAAGTAAATTATCTGTTGGTTTGCAAATACTTACTTGTTTGCTGATGGTGTCTTAACTATTCATCTTGGATGAATGGTGTGTGGGGGCTGGGGAAGGACTAGGAGGGTGTAGCCTAGTGGTAAAGCACACATTTTGCATGCATAAGGTTTTTTGGGTTCAATATCCAGTATCAAGATCAAACCAAAACAGAATCAACCAACCAAACTATATTTTGGATAACAATTAGATTGTTATTCTTTCCTGTTTTGCTTATGTGCCAATTAGCATGATGGCAAGATACAAAAATGTATTTAACTATAGTAAATTGAGTCTACATAATCCAGAAAACCTAAGTACACCAAAGAAATCCACTCATTCAACTAATTTCAGACAATTATATTTTCAAATGTAAAATGGGTTTCTGCAATATCCACATAATTTAATTAAGCTTTCTGCTTTTGTCTAAAGAGATGTGGTAGTGCCGATAAAGGCACTCTGGGAAGGTTTTATAGATTTCCCCTCCTCCGTGTCCCTAGGGACTGGCCCCTCCTCTGTGTCCCCAGAGCACCTTGTACAGGCCTCAGGCACAATGCTGTTTGCCTGCTTCCCTTCCTCACCCACTAGGCTTTGTGCTACTGTGTTTTCTGTATCAGGCCAGTGCCTGATAGTGCTGGACACACAGGAAACCCTCAGTAAAGTGTCTTCAGTTGCTACTGAAAGCAACCCCAGGAGGTTGTAAATTCTAAATTACGGCATGGGCCAGAATTCATCACTTCAGTTCTCTCCTCACTATTCATTTCCCTCAGCAAGGAATGGAATGTAATGGCCCCAGGCACTTGTAGGAATATTGGGAGATTTCATTGTCAAGGTAAAAATTTCTATAAGGAGGAAAGCAGAATTTTCCCTAAAGTAGCAACATATACTATAGTATCATGGACAGACAAAAATCCTCTACATGACATTATAAAGTGACAATTCTACATTCCGCCTATAATGTAGTGTTGAGGATTTTCCTGTCTTCCAGACTGTCTGGAGTGTGCACACGGTCAAGTGTATGTAAATACATATATGTTACACAGATAGAGAGGCAAATATTCCAGAACATATGCACAGCAGGGATGAAGCCTAATAATACCATTGCATCCCTATGTTCCTTAGTAACAGGCGTTTTCTCTAATACTCAGCCAAATCACATTCTTTTCCACTCGTCTTGGACATGACCTCTCTCTGTAGACTCAGGTGCAATCTCAAACATAGATACTATGGCTTTCTTCTCCATATAATAAGAAAATAATAAGGAAATATCTGTGAAGCATTTTAAATATAGACCTCAATATAATTCCTAAAAACACTATTATCTAAAAGAAGAGTAATATGAAGGCTGATGACAAATCAATAATATGCCAACCAACATAACAGTCTTTTATTGTCTGAGACAGAATCTTGTGTCTACCCTGGGCTGGCTTCAGTTTCCCACGTGCTGGGATTCTAGGTGTGCCACCATACTTGGCTTTGAGCATAACGGTATTTGGAAATAAGATAAATACATGTATAGTTTTATAGTATATAGCTAAATGTGTAGCATTTTCATACTCAAACAACACTCATCTGACCAAGAGAAGACACAATCGTACACCTATCTGTGAGCTTATCTACAGGGCATAATGAGACTATCGATCTATAACTTTCTCAACCCCTCAAAATACGATTTAAATGAGATAATTTGTTCCTGAACTGGCAATTCTAGAAGCTACACTCTTATCATGTTATAGACCAGATCTTTTTGATTCATTAGTACATTTCACGAACTATTTATCTTCTATTATATTTTAATTTGATAATTAAATTTAAAAATTATGATATGTAAAATGTGATATATAAAAATTCATTTTGTTTCCACTTTACAATTAGCAGCTTTATATGGGTTAGGAAATCACTAAATAAGTAGCTAATAAACAGAAACATATTAGCCACAGGAAAATGGGCTGGCGACGTCATTAATGGGCTTTTCTTTTCATCAGCTTTGTAGAGGTTTAATTCATATTTTGCATCAGTGTCTGTTTCAAACAGATATTTTACGGCAACTTCTCTGTAAAATCTGCCAATTTAGAGCTTAGACGATTCAAATATCTATCTTATAAAGAGCTTTTTAAAATGCTTAAATGTTAGGTAAATAAGGAGCACAGAAACAGCTTCGACTGCGTTTGTTTATCTTTTACTGGACCACTGCCTTCTGTATATTACTAATCTTTGAAAACCAGATTGTTAATGGTGGTTAAAAATGACCTCTGGGAGCCTGGATGTTTGTTCACTATTACGGCTAATGTTTTCCATCTGGTTAAAAAAAAAAAGGCAGTCTAATACTAGATTAAATAAATGTGATTTAGTTGACAAAGAGCTTCCAATTTTTATAAATATTCCATCCAGTTAGATGCTTTTGACTGTGGTTTTTTTTTTTTTTTTTAGAACCAGCTCACTATGTAGCCCAGGCTTGGCTTGAACAATCCTCCTACCTTAGCCTTCAAATGTTGAGGTTACAGGTGTGTGCCACCATGCCTGGTTTGCATTTTACTTTTACAAATTAAGGAATAGGTTTGGAGACATCTAAAACTTAAAATGCTTATTTCCCTTCCCTCTATATTCCTCTTAAAATGTTTTTACAAGGCAAGTGGGGAGAAGCACAGAGACTTTAATTGTGTAGAGCTACAGGAGGAAACCATTACACATAGAAAGTGTATCTTTCTCAAAGGCTTGGCTTCAAATAGGTCAGACTGTAGAAGAAACAGCTGAGCAATTGGAACTTGGAGAGTAAAGAATAATTAGGGCATAAAACACATCCTGTGGATAGATGTGACTGAAAGCTACTGCTTAGGGATGTGTTTACACCAGCTCTCTACCAGTGCACTTTACAGGACCAGTTTACTGTGACGTGCGTGGTTGCTGTGAATTCTGCTGTCTCTCGTGGGTAGAGACAGCATTGTGTCCCATCAGAGAAACTCCACTGCTGTCTAGTGCAACCTGAATTCAGAGAGCTAGGGCCATAAGCTTCCTATTTGTCTCTGCAGGGTGCTCCAGCAGCAGGTGGTCCAATGATTATGTGAATGTTCTACCCCACCTTTGGTTGTGTCCTCACTCAGCCATCAGAAAGTGGAAAAAGAAGGCAGATGGATGTGGGAATGTGCCATGCTACAGCGGATATAAGAAGTCAATAGCAAATGAGAGAGGACTGGAGAATTTACAAAGGAAAAAAGAAAGAAACGGAAAGCACTCAATAAATTCATCAACACGATCAAGGCACAAAAGTAAATACTTTCTCTTAAATATCATAGCACACCTCTACTCAGGAACCTGCAATGGCTCCTCTGGTCTGTATTAAAGAACCCACTCTAAGTTCTTCCCTCAGAGGCTTCAAGATCTCCCATCACCTTGTCCTGCCTGCTGAGCCCACATAAACCCTTTATTGCAGTCAGGTCTTTCTTTCTCACTTCTAATGCATGGTTCTGCCTTGCATCGTTTCTCTTGCCTAAAGTACCCTCCTCTCTCTTCCCTATACATCCAAAATCAGGATGCCATTCAAACCTACTAATCCTGGACTGAATGTTTGTATTGTCCCAACATTCATATACAAAATCCTAACCTCCAAAGTGATGGTATGAGGAAATTCAGCCTTTGGGAATTTATTAAATCATGAGGGAAGATTCCTCATGAACAGGATTGTGACCTTGTAAGGGGGCCCCAAAAAGCTCTTTCTCCCATTTTCTGCCATGTAGGCTATAGCAAGAAAACCACTGCCTGTGAATCTAGAAAGGAATGCTCATTAAACATAGAATCTGTTGGTACCTTGATCCTATACTTCCCAACCTCCAGAACTATAAGAAATAAATGTTTAAGTCACCCACGTCTATGCCTGATCCAACTAAGACAGTTCTCTTCCATAAGTCTTTCTCAGCTTTGGTAAATGCCCCTTTTCTGGGCTGAAGTTCAGCTGAACATTATTCAGCGTCTTTCCACTGTCTCCTTGCACCCATGTTCTAGTGTTTCACCTATGTTAGTCTGGCCTTCCTCAGCTAAAAGACATCTTGCCCTACAGAGAGGTACAAATATGTTCTACAAATACTTGCTGCACTTACTTTAATTTGTTATGGTTTGTGAATTATCAACTAACACTATTATGAATTCCTTGTTGTCATAAGGGGTTTCAAAGCACTCACTCCTCTGAATGAAAAAGCATATTTTAGTCCATTTAGTCCATCTGACCTATTTAGGCTAACTCTGTATTTTCAGTTTATTGGGAAGATTTTGTGATGTCCAAATTTTCTGCCAGTTTGACAATTTCTTTCAGTGACCAACAAAACCACAGCACTAAATTTTAACTAAAACATGCAAAATATTAACACACGTGCCATGGTTTCCAGCAAAAATACCTCATACTATTAGAGATCACTGAATTATTTATTTTTATTTTAATAATTATAATTATTTATTTTAATTATTTACTTTTATTTGCTAGACATCAAACCTAGGATTGTGCATACTAGGTATTTATATGAGTCAAATAAGTAGGAGAAATGAGTTGTTCTGTTGGAGATGGGGAAAGAAAGAGAAACTGAATAGGTATCAGTGTTCCCGAGCTAAACTGATTTAATAAGTAAGATCATTTAAGCAGTGGTCTGAACATGGGCTACAAGGCAGATTATGTGTAAAGGGCACAATAAGAAACACCAAGTGCTCAGATGGAGAGTAAGAAATTTGGCCTTTACTGGTCCCTTCCATGGAAATGCAATCTCTCTTCCCCTTCCTTTCATCTCTAGTTGGGTTCTTAATCCTTGTCTTGGCTATCTCCTTTAAAAATTCTCCCGTGATCTGCCACCAGCTCTCAGGCACTCTCCCAGCAGCAGCCTCAGCAGCCAGCAAGATGCTTATCTCTGAAAGGACCTCTATGTCTCCCCAGTACTGCTGTTGACATTTAATGAAAGACATTTGAAGAAAATATTTCCTTTTATAGAAAGAAAGCATGTTATTTAATTTCTTACTCAAAGGTAACCTTAGTAGATGACATTATTTTGATCTGGGGCTATGTCTATACTTGAGATACACATCCATGCTAATCTTTGGATCAGTGTCAAGCACCAGATGTTTCCACAGTCCATGGGGAAACACCTATGTTCTGGTGCAGGGGAGTGAACATGTCCTGCACTTGAACCTACAGATGGCCTCTGTGTGCTGTCCCCACTGTACCGTCATGCCCTTTCAGTCTGGACTAAGACCTTAGCTGCCTCCCAACAAACGTCCACACAGGGCCTGGCCTCTACCAAAGAGACTCCATTCAGGGATATTTAATTCCCAAAGAAATGGCAGGTTTTTTTTTTTCTTCATTTTTCTTTTATTATTCATATGTGCATACAAAGCTTGGTTAATTTCTCCCCCCTGCCCCCACCCCCTCCCTTACCACCCAGTCCGCCCCCTCCCTCTCCCCCCCAATACCCAGCAGAAACTATTTTGCCCTTATTTCTAATTTTGTTGTAGAGAGAGTATAAGCAATAATAGGAAGGAACAAGGGTTTTTGCTGGTTGAGATAAGGATAGCTATACAGGGCATTGACTCACATTGATTTCCTGTGCGTGGGTGTTACCTTCTAGGTTAATTCTCTTTGATCTAACCTTTTCTCTAGTACCTGTTCCCCTTTTCCTATTGGCCTCAGTTGCTTTAAGGTATCGAAATGGCAGTTTTTAATAGTTGATCTTAGTCTTCTGATTTGGCTTTAACTGAGATTTTACTGCACTTGTTATTTTTATTTTCTCTTTCTCATACAATGTATCTTAGAGGTACAAGTTGGATAGGGTCAAAATTAATTTGCAGTTAGTTATAACTACTGTGTTTAAGAATAATCAAAACTTAGCACAACATATGGTTTAGAGGGTTTTTAAAGAATGCTTTGCATCAAGACATTAAAAAAATCAATTACATAGGAGGCAAGGTTAAATAATTTTCTCCTCTATAGTGGGACATAGATTTCTGCTAATTTCTTGGTGCTAAATTTCTACATTAAATTACTTCCCCATGATGTTTGCACTTTAGTGAGGTCACAGAATAGAAGAAAAAAGAAAATCAATATCACTGAAAAGAAAATGTTCCAGAACAAACTAACTAAATATTAACTCCATTAGTAAAAAAGAACAAGTGTAAGATTTAATTAATTCCAGTGGGGTTATAATTAAACTAAGAGTTCCGGCAAACTTCATAACTCATGATCAGAATTTATTTTTGTTGCATTCACATTGCTTCTTGAATCAATGTATGAAATACCTTTAATGTGTAAATATTGAGTCCCTTCAAGATTTTTATTGACTTCTAGAACTAGCGTTGTGAGCTAATTTCATATTTCACAATCTTTTCTAGGAAGTTTTTCATTGTCCTGCTCTATCAACTTTTAAACAATATTTTTTTAAGTTTTAGCAAGGATTTGTTTTAGCACAGCAGGATAAAGTAGGGAGAAAAGAGGGGAAAAGGGAGAAACACTTCCTGTCACCTACATAGAAAATAGGAGTAAAGACTCTAATTTTTAAAAATCATTAGTAAAAAAATTTTTCATCAAAGAAACTGAAATCTAAAATACAGAGATTATTTACTTTTGAGAACATATATTGAAAGACTTCAGAACACATTATACAAAAGTAAATGTACATAGTAAATTAGTGGTTAAAGGTCTTCTCAAATTTTATAGGTGGATAAACTGAGACACAAACTTTCCCAAAGTTCCATAGTAAGTGAGAGAATTGAAACCCAGATCTGGTAGTCTGTGCTTTTAAGAATTTCTCTTCTTCTTTTGTGTTTTTTTTTTTTTTAAATCATAAGCATGTTCCAAAATAGAACGGAATAATAAATCAGAGTGCCTCATCCGCTATATATTCATGGGAAGTGTAACTGCTTCTTACTATTCTCAGAAATCAATCTGCAGCATATTAAGTACACTAGAGAATCATACCAGTGGAAATCAGATTGATTTTAAAACTTCTATATATATAACAAGATGCAGCCACGCTCAGAGTCCTCTGGGCTGATGTTTCTACAATGAAAGGGATGGGAAAGTGGGGCTGACTCCACTTTCCTGATTTCCTTGACCTGCAACAGCTTTGAGCTGTCTTACCAGCTTACCCTCCTGCATTCGATTTCAAATCACTTTACTTTACTGAAGTTATTCAAAACGGATATGCAAAACCTCACTCTGGGATTACAAGTGAAATGTGGTCATTTAGATTTTTGAGTAGGTGATATTTTGATCCCCTTAATCTAACTGACTATCCCCTTAATCTAACTGACTTGGTTTTAAGAATAGGTCTAATGTTCAAGATATCCATCCATTGGCTTCTGGGAAATTTTGGCTGCTTAAGAACTCCCAGTTTAGCATCTCTAATTATATAGAACTGTAACGTCTACTGTGTATAAGGTTTTCACAGGAAGTTTCAAAAAAAAATCATTAAAAAAAATCCTTTAGAACTAGTGAAAAATAACTAACCAATAAGACTGAAAGGTTGAAGGAAGGCGAAACTGAAACACAATGATGAACTAAAAACTCCACTGCTAGCCCTGTAATCCTAGCATTCAGGAGGCTGAGGCAGGAAGACAAGGCCAGCCTGGGCTACATAGAGACTCTGTCTCAAAAAACAAAAACAAAAACCTGCCACTGGATTAAATAAGTATTATTGCTAAACTGAATTCGTATAAGAATCAATTAATGTAAGTAACTGTCATTTTAAGATATGTCTATATCCTTACTGGTCATTGCAATTTTGTGTTAACTGCATTTATGATTACAATGGGAATTAAAAATTCATACAAAAATAAAAAATTGAATGCTGATTTATCAGGCAGTTTGAAAAGACATGTCATTCTTTCATGTTCTAGTTGCAAATACAAGTAATTAAATATTATTATTATTCAGTAACAAAGACTGAATAAAATGTTGGTCAAAGGAACAGTTATATAAACCCTACTGGATGGGTTTATATATATATATATATATATCTTTTCTTTTCTTTCGTTCTTTTTTTTTTTTTTTGAGACAAGATCTCACTATGTAGCCCAGGCTGGCCTCAAAATTTGGATTCCCCTGCTTCAGCCTCCTGAGTGATAGGATTACAGTTGCACACCACCACACCCAGCTTGGTTGGTGCTTTATGTGGATCCCTATCATAGTATTCATACTGCAGTACAGCTAGTCTGTCTTCTCCTTTTGATTGGCAGCAACTGGAGGGCAGGGACTAGTGTTGATTTCTATCTCTGCATCCTTAGCATACAGTAGGCATTTGAAGCTAACTGTTGAGCAAATGAATAAATAAATGAATGTTGTCATACTGAAGTTAACAGTTGTTATGGGGAGAAACACCTCCATCACAAGCAGTGTGTACAAGACAAAGCATTTGGCTGTTACCACTCCAAAACAGCCAATAGCAAATGCTTATCATGACTTCTCTGAATTCTTGGCACTTTGCCAAACAAATGGATTCCTGGAATCTGACCACAAGTAAATAAATTAATATGAAGGCTCAGGCCAATTGGGTGCCCATCCTGGAATTTCTCAAATGTGAATTTCAATAGGAAGACTATAAGCCATTTTTTTTTCTATAAGCAAAGGCAGCTGAAGGTATATCAAGTTAAGTCCCACAACAACCCAAATCCTTTAAATACTTTTGGGATTTAAAACTCCACATACAAAGCTGGGTGCAGTGTTTCACACCTGTAGTCCCAGCTACTCAAGAGCTGAGGTTGGAGGATCACTTGAGCACACAAGTTGGAGGCCAGCCTAGGCAACATAGGGAGACTCCATCTCAAAATAATGAATTAGTTAAAATAAAACTCTACATTCCCAGCAAACGAATCACAAGGATGAATTTCTTGTGACCTAAGATCCCAGTATAAATTTAACAAAATTCCCCCAAAAGCTGCTCATTTCAGTGATGTTTTCAGCCTTTCCGCATTCTACCTTCTCCTATTCAATGCAAGATAATAGTATCATGTAACCTACTACCTATATACTTCCCTGAATAATGTGAGAATGGAATTGTGATATGGAAAATCAATGTGGAACAAGTTTCCCTGGGAAGCTGTATCAAATTAATTATTGTGAGAAAGAGACTAGCAATGTATCAATCGTAGAGTGGGTGTCATTACTAACTGTTGACTGTCCTTCCCTGAGCTCCAGGCATTGTGGAATTTTTATATGAATACTGATCCTTGACTGCACTTTTACTTACTTCCTTTTAGCATTTATCTGAATGTCAAACAATGGTGGATCCTGTGGTTTTCATCCACTCTGGTTACCATTCTTGGGGTTCTTACAGCTTTTTAGTGAGTGAGAGGGAAATAAACCCTTTCCAAGTGCAGGAACCTGTTTTCAAATTCCATTCAAGTCAGAGGAAGGC